>NW_007728936.1:190238-205743 GCF_000696425.1 Galeopterus variegatus
GAGATTCCACTTGTAGGTAGCAGGAAGTGTTATACCTCCTTGCCTTTTTTTGACATGAGAATTAACTGCCCATTTATCTAGATTGACTAAACAAAATGCATTCTGGATTCATTACATTTTCCTCTTAAAGATGATTTGTTACATACTTACAACTTGTATGTCATTGTCACAGAGTAGGATGGACTATGGACAATATACATGAATTGAAGAAATCTGCTAGCTCCCTTGAGGTCAGAGTGATATTTTGCCTCTTTGTTTCCCCTTATTTACAGACTTTACTAGCTGATTATGTTATCTGCATTTTGAAAAACAGAAAGTATATTAAAGAAAATAGTCAAATATGTTTTATTAAAATACTAGCTAGGATTCATCACTTATATGTGGTCTCAAACATAGATAACATTTGATCATTGCAGTTTTCATGTATTCTTGAATTCTTGTGTGCTGAAATATTTCATTATTATTTGTAAGTTGATTTCTATATTATTTATTTTTCTATTTGGACATGTATCAAATGGCTAAGTCTATAGCATTTAAAATTAATGTATTATTTGCTAGGTCTCTTAAACACTATAAAATGCAGTCTGGGTGAACTCAATGTATCGATGAATGAAGTGAGGTCTAGAGACATAAAGTGACTTGTTTAGTGACACAATTACTTTATAAGGGAAGGGTCATAAAATGGTTTTTCATCTCCAGGTGATACTCTTTTCATGTCAACATTTCTATTTTCAATGGAAATATCTTAATCCTGAGGAATATAACCCTGCTCTAGAAATGCACTGTTGAGAGTCCCTGTCCAAATTCAAAATCAGTTGTCAGATGGACACAGGAAAAACGCTGATGGATAAGCATGGTAAGTATTGTAAGGAGAAAAAGAAAAGGTCATCACTGAACTTCCTTGAAACTATTCCATACTCCTCCAATCATAAATGCCTAATAAATAAAAGCTTCTTCTTTTTTATAAAGTCTAATGAATCCTGCTTCAGGGAAGAAGAGAAATAGCAAACAAAAATCATTTTTTAAGGATTGCCAAAATTTGAATATGTTTAATATTGTTAGTCATGATAAATAAATTAGTTATAAGTGATGCGTATGTTACCACAGGTAGTGCATACTTATAGGTGGAGGAGAACCCATATACAGGGATGAACCTGAGAATTATAGAGTTTAAATAATTTTTCTAATGCAATGAAACTTGTCAGTGTTGGATCCAGAAATAAAATCCAAGTTTCTCTGATTCCAAAGCCAGGGTTCATAGACATTGACTACTGAAGAATATTCATAGAGCCCAGAATTGAAGTGGCATTGGATACAGAAGGACAAAGCTAATTTCAGAACGATATTTGTTTCCTGCTGAAAAACAAGAAACAAACCTACCCTTCAGAATTTGAAAGAACTACTCATACTGATCTGATACTGATACTTTTCTACCTCCAGCACACCCTTCCATAGGTAAAGCATTTTTTTTAGTTTATAGTCTATATATTTTCATTTGCAATTAAAATGAAGATACTATATTTGTTTTTCATTTTGTTAATTTCAGTGTCTATGATTATTCATTATTAAAGCTTAAGATTGGTGGTATCAATTTATAACACATCTAATGCTATGAATCAGTCATACTAATTTATCTGCAATGAAATTAATATGATTGGTCTCTTGTTGTTTTATTAACTTGCTAAGTACTTTTGGTTTGATAAATTAAAAATAACTTTTATTATATTCCCTCCACAACTGCTCTATTTGTTTTGGCAACAGTCATCTTTTGCAATCAGATGATTTATTCAAATTTGGAACATTATTTGGTTAGGCTAAAAAGTACTGAGACATATCTCAGTCTGATCTGGCTGCTATAATAAAACACCATAGACTGGATAGCTTATAAACAACAGAAATTTCTCACAGTTCTGGAGGCTGGAAAGTATAACATCAAAGTACCAACCAATTCAGTGTCTTGCGGGGGCCTGCTTCCTGCTTCACAGTCATCTTCTTGTGCCCTCACATGAAGAAAGAGGTGAGGGATCTCTCTGGGATCTCTTTTATAAGGGCACCAATCCCATCTTCTAATCATTTCCCAAAGCCCCCACAACCTAATACCATTATCTTGGGGGTAAAGATTTCAACATACAAATATTTGGGAGACATAAACAGTGATTGTGAAAAGGAGATAAGAAAGAAACACACCAAATGTAAGTTTAATAGAGACATATATTTAACAATGTTTACATTGATTTGTCGGCAAAATATATAACATATTGTTAAAAATTACATAGCACCTTGCTAATGTATGATCTTGAATGGTGGAGAGAGAGAAAAGGAACCAATATGTGTTCCATCTTTAATCCAAAACTATATCTATGCTATTTTATTTAACCCTTCCAAAAATCTGAATTAAGAAGATATTTAACTTACCTAGATAATGACTTTGTAGCTGTCATAATGTTGTAGCACAACTGCTTTTTTTAAAAAAAATAATTTAGTGTAGCCTAAGTGCACACTCTTTATAAAGTCTGCAGTAGTGTGCGGTAATAACTTAGACATTCACATTCACTCACCCCTCACTTACTCACTCACCCCGAGAAGCTTCCAGTCCTGTAAGCTGTTTATGGTAAGCACTCTATGCAGGTGTACCATTTTTTATCTTTTATACCATATTTTTATTGTACCTTTTCTCACTTACTCACTCACCCCGAGAAGCTTCCAGTCCTGTAAGCTGTTTATGGTAAGCACTCTACGCAGGTGTACCATTTTTTATCTTTTATACCATATTTTTATTGTACCTTTTTTATGGTTAAATTTAGATATACAAATACTTACCATTGTGTTACAATCACCTATAGTATTCAGTAGAGTAACATGCTGTTACATATTTGTAGACTAGGAACAATAGGCTATATAGGTTAGGTGCGTAGGAGACTCTACTGTCTTGGTTTGTGTAAGTACACTCCACGATGTCCACACAATGACGAAATCAGGTAACCACGCATTTTTCCGAATGCACGCTTTTGTTAAGTGACACATGACTGAGTATTATAGGTTGAATGAGTTGAATATAAATTGTAGTACAGTATTCATATTTTTATCAACTTTAAATGCAACTGGATTTTACAAGCATTTTAATGGTTTGCCTTCTTGTTAAAGCAGGAACTTTAGGGTTCTTTTCTAAATACTTCATCTGAAACTTGAAAAAGTAATTACCATCAACATTATAATCCTGATTCATATTAAAATGCCTATTGACTAATAATTGTCCTTACTTTTGTATTTGGACAGCATCTTCCTTTAAGAATCATAAAACTTTATACACACACTGTTCCATTTGCCCATTTTATCTCCATAGAGAAAAGTCTTTTATTTTTGTTTCCTTTGAATTCTTCATTGACCCTTTCAAAGTATTGTGTTGTAACATGCTAAAATTTGTTGTAAATTTGTGTTGGTGTTTTACAGCTGAATGTTTCATTCACATACAGTTCATAGCATTATTTTCTAACTTCTTGTATGAATGGTGAATAACAGCTATTACACAGAACAAAATTTTGCACCCACCATTTTTTATTGCCAAAGCAGAAAGCAAGATTTTCCTATTACCCTGCTCTATTTTCTCACCTTGAAGACACTATTGTGCTGAATACTTCAAGTCTTTGGCAAGGCCTTGCAAAAGGAGGTAATTCTTTTCCCTTCAATTTTTAAATGTGTGCCAAGGCATAAAATGTTCCACAGTGGAAGTCAAGTTCGTAGTTATAATCACGAGGACTAAAATGTTCTCATAAACAGCCAAACTCCTGAGGGGCTGAACTTGTGAACACTAGGCTTTGTAAACAGCCCCTTAATAAATGAACATAACTTTCTTTAGAAGGCAGTCATAATCACTTATTGGGTGTTACCTGGGAAACCTTTTAGTATATAAATCTTCTATCACTAGTCTAACCAGATTGTATCTTTAATGGGCTTCATAATCTCTAAATAGATATATGTATTAGAGGATCACCATCATTGTCTAGGCTTTGAATATAAATTTATAATATTCCTTGGAATAATTGCATTTGAACAAACAACCATAAAAGAAACGATTACATTTAATATAATATCACATCCACTAGTATCACCTCAAGCCTGGATCATAAAAGTATTTGAATGATTAAAAAAACATGTATGTTTTACTACTGATGTCATTCACCTTAAATTACTTAGATAATTGCTAGTGTATGAATGTACACTCAGCGGGGGAAAAAGGTTAAAAAAAATGTTTTTCCCCTCAAATGGAAATAAGGCAATGTTTTTAGTAAATGTTACTCTAATTTTTATCCTCTGTATGAATGTTTTTTGCATTATATTAAAATTAAATTTAAGTTTTAAGATAAAAACTTTTTCTGGAAGTCCATGGTCATCTGTCTTGAACTCCACGCATGTAGGAAGACATAGGTAGAAGTATATTAAATCTGACAAATGACCTCCCATGTGCAAAGGAGGAAATAAAGATTCATTCTCTGTGTTTGTGAGATCATTTTGATGAAGGAAAGTCTAATTGAGGATGACATTCATTCTAAATCTAATTCAAATCAGCATTTTTACATGAAGACTCATCACATTTCCAATGGTACACACTACCGTAAAACAGCTTAGGAAAGACATTTAGAATTTGATTCTTGAAATTTTTTTTTTATGCTTCATCAGAACTGACATTTTTAGTGGTAATGAGTTTCCAATCTCAGAATTAGTTCAAACTGGATATCTTTGGTATTTTACACCTTTTATTTAAAAAGAAGCTTTATTTCTTTAGCATAATTAAGTCTTATGTTGCAGAGAAAATTGCAACTAATATGCGATTATGCTTAGGAAACATGAAGAAAGTGCCAACACAGGGTTTCTCACAGTAAAAGCAAATCACCTTGAAATAATTAAAATGCTAAATTATGAAGGACTTATTCTGTGGCATTCAAAAAATAATCATATTCCAAGACCCAGTAGCACTACTGTTGTTTTTAAAACGAAAAGGTGATTGCAAACTCTTTCCTCTTAAAATGCTCCAAAATCAGCGTTAATATTATCTTATTAACACACATTTAACAGTTCAACTCTGGCAAAAGACCACCTCATCTTTTATCTAATAGGTAGTTTTGTTAATCCTGCAAATTTCAAAATATGAATGTCATTTATTAAAAGTCAGGGTTGCTCATATTTTATACTTAGATTAAATTGTATCATGATGATATTTACACAATGACAATTCCAAACATAAAGAAAAACCACTTCCTAAGAGGTCAGAAAGAAACAATATTTAGGAGTTGCTACCTTCAAGACTATATATTACATATAAGTCATTGTAATTAAATTTGGAAACAAACATTTGTATGCAAGACAATGGTTGTAAATATGTCATATATGAAGATCATCAGCCTGGTCTGGTTATGGTACTTTTTTTCCACCCATATTATGACCATTTGGCTTTCTTCCAAGGCTAAATCAAAACATAATCCCTAGTTATCTAATTTTGGATTCAAGAAAATAGTATTTTTTTTAATCCAAGTAGAGTCTATTTGTGAAAAATCATATGCTAACTACATTTTCAAGATTTAAACTTGTGGAAAACTCTGTTTTACCTGAGGAATAAACAATGGGCCTCTTTCTGTTCTGTATACATGTATATCTCAGTTATTTCAATGGCCAACTATTATATATAGTTAAGCACTCTGCCACCTTTGCTTTCTAAAGTTGTATTTACCTTTCAAATCAACTGAGAATGTAAGTCATTTATTTATTTCCAAAAAAATTTCCTAAGCAATGAGCTATTTATTTCTAGAGATAAATATGAAGAATATTATGATCATCATCTATGATCATTTTGATGGAATGCTATAAAATTAAGTCATTTGCCCCCTGATGGACTCAACAATTCAGGAACTATGACTACGAGTCTCAATTAGTTTTCTGTGAGCACAGTGCACCTCATTGTAGGGCATAACAATATTTCCATAAAAATACCAGAAATTCCTAGAATAAGTTTTAATTAAAGTTATTCAAAATCATGCACTCATCAGATTAATTTTCTGGCATGTTATCACTGAAGAAATTGGGAGATATGAAACAGAGACTCACTTTCATGGGAGAGAATACTTAGATGGAATTTGGTAGCACTTGATATTGTATTCTTAAAATATTTTTATTATTTTAGGGTTCTGAATGATACCATACAAATATGGACAATAGCTCTACATAAACATATAAGCACTTTGTTTTGTGGATAAGAATTTATCAAATAACTAGATTTATTTCTTTTGAATTTGTGTGAAAGGTAGATTTTAGGTACAACATTGTTTTTAGTATTTTCTTTGTTAGCAGCGGTATTGACAATGGTAATAATCATAGTAACAATAAACGTTGAATATTTGCTATTCTAGGCCCTGTTCAAAAAAAATTTACATAAAAAATCTATAACACACCTATGAACTTACCATTCATATTCTTTAGATAAGTTGACAGAGGCACAGAAAAGCTAAATAACTTGGTAAATGTCATACATCTCATCAATGGCGGAGCTGGGGTCCAGTTATTTGCTCCAGTTATTCTGACTCCAAGGCCAATATTCTTAATTGTTAAGAATAAATTCTAGTAATGAAAGGAAGAAACACTAACATCTTGAGGAAATGCAGTCACAGCAAGGGTATTTGTAAATATTTCCTTTGTCCCCTAAAGTTTTGCTGAAAATCAACTGACAAAAGGAAAATAAATTAATAGGGCAAAGGCATAACAAATTTTATTTTAATGTGCACAGCATAGGCGAATCACAGAAGAATGATTGCCCAATAAATCATTGGGTTACAGAAGCTTATATATCCTTCTTCATAGGAAAAAGGGAAATGGAGAGTATAGGAGCAAATGATATTTGAAGGGTTCAGTGGGCTTGGAGAACATACAAGGGCCTGCGACAAAGTCTGTTGGGCCCACAGAGCAGACAATGACCGGTAAGTGATTCTCAGTGAAATACTGAATGGGACTGAAATAGAAGACAATGGTTTGTAACAAAAGTATGTCCAGGTGTATGGACAGACTTCAGTCTTTCTTCCTGTGATGTGAGTTAAGTTAATGAAAACTCAGGGAAAGGACTGAAGGTAATTCTTCTCTGGTAGGTCCAGATTTTAGGCAGATAAGGGAACAGCTTCATCCTGTGCTTTGGAGAGAGAAAGAGGATTGAAAGACAGGAGCCGGAGAGGTCAGAGAGACCTCAAAGCTGCTTCTCTAGTCCAGCAGGTCAAAGTACCATATTTTGGGGTATCAGTCTCTGAGCACCAACAATAATAGTTTTTAGAAAAAATAAAACACTTTTTCTTAATTAATTCATTAAAAGTATAGTTTTGATATCTAGTATCTCCCTACAACCGTAAAAAATTATTCAAGATTGAAATATTAATGACAACGTAGGCAAGTATGGGAAAAACAAACAAACAAAAAAAACTCATGAGCAAATATTGGTAGTGCAGAATAATATAATTTGTTAAGGAAACATCATGGGTTGAGCCTTAACCAGGATAAGGATGATTCAGGAAAGATGATATTTGATTTGAGCCCTAAGTGGGTAAGAGTAGAGTGAGAGTGAAAGGTGAATATCCTAAGCAGAATAAATTCATGGGTTGAGCCTTAACCAGGATAAGGATGATTCAGGAAAGATGATATTTGATTTGAGCCATAAGTGGGTAAGAGTAGAGTGAGAGTGAAAGGTGAATATCCTAAGCAGAATAAATAATAAATAAATAAATAAATAAATAAATAAATAAATAAATAAATAAATAAATAAATAAATAAATAAAGGCTTCAAAGTCTATACTGTGATTTGGAAAATCCACATATTTCAATATGGCTAGAGATAGCATTAGGGTTTGGAGAGATGAAGTTGTAAAGTTAAGTGAGAATTAAGACTTCAAAGGGCCTGACATAGAATATTAAGGAGCACTGCTTTTCTGTAAAGTGATGCACAACAGATTTCGTATTTCAGGAATAAGATTCTGGCAGCATAAAGTAAGGTAGATTGTAGGAGAATATTCCTGGAAGAAGCAAACCAGCAGGAGACTGACTAGGAATAGCCTAATTGATGAGGATCTTGAAGGTATAATAAGCATCAAGAGAATAAAATTGGCTTGGAAGTACATGTGGACATTAGCTTGGTAAAACAAGATAACTCATTATATTTGAGTGTGAATGATGAGATAATTTTAAGATATCTTTCAGGTTTGTGGCTTAGACAATCAGAAGGGAATTGGAAAATAAGGGTGCAATTAAATGAGACAAGAATTTGGGAAGGGGAGTTAGTTTAAGGAAAGCTGGTGATTTATGATGTGTGTATCCACACAAATAAAGGTGTCAAATAGGCAACTGCATATGAGGGTACTTCAAAAAGTTGGTGGAAAAATGAAATTAAAAGATAATGCAAATCTTCCCATGAACTTTTTGAAGACCCCTCATATATAAATTGAGACCAATAAGGTTTCTCAGTTAAAGAGCTAGATTCAGTAATAAGAGAAACACTTTGTTGATTGCCTACTAGGAGCAATTTTGTGTTTTCAGAAAATTTGTGAAAAGATTGTATTATATTCTCATAATGTGATAGAACAAGTATTTTATTAATGAGGAAATTTATGTGAAGAGACATTAAAGAACTTTTCTGCAGTCAGTCAGGAAGTAGTAGGATTTCAAGTATAAGTGACAAAAAAATCCATGTGCCTTTTATTAGAACACTTCCCCCTCATCTACATAATGTCATTCACATACAGGTAACAACTGAAGCTGGAAGAATAAATGAGATTACCAAAGATGAGTAATAAGGGAAAATAGGGCCAAGGACAAATCACTGAAAATTTACAATTATTAGGAAGCCAGAGGAAGAGAACTTAGTGGAGGAGAAAGTGAGAAACAGAGAAAATAGGAAATGGTATCACAAAAGTGAAGGCAGAATAGAATTTATTAAAGAGGGAAAGATCAACAGCATTAAATGACAAAAAGTGGTTAGAAAATTATGCCTTTTTCTGTCAGAAAGAATTTACTTGCTACCTTCCACTGATACTCCCTGGGGGTTAAGAACTTACACCTTAGGCACTGGTAGCAACTACACATTTTGGGAAACCTTGGGTGGTGCAAAAATTTCTATCCCATTGTATTTGTATGGGGTAAGAAAAGGTGAGTGTGAGATAAAGGTCTTCAGTTTGGATTCCTTTTGTGGGAGTGGGGAGGGAGGAGGGGGATGATGAGGTTTTCAATCTGTTGGTGAGATGGGGACTTCTCATGGAAGGTACAATCAGACTATTGGAACAGTTGGCTATGGGACATATAGAATCAAAGATGTCATCAGTTCTAGAGTTCTGGCTTGATATGGGATACTACTGTTAAATTTTTAAACAAACATTTACTCAAGGGCAGCCTTTGAATATTTAAGAAGTGACCTCTCCTTTCCCACCTTCCTGTTTTCTAAGGAAGGATGTAGTTTCAGCAAGCCATGTGGATGGGGCCTGGCTGGAAGTCCTCAAAGCCCTGCTCTAGACTTCTTTTTCCCACTTGTGCTTTCTCAAGGCACCATGCATGTGCATGCCTTCAATTCTCCTCTATCTTCAAAGACGTCAGCTGTTTATTTCCAGCTCAGAACTCTCCTCTGAGCACCATGAACATGTCTATCCAACTGCTTTCTCAATTCTTTTAAATGGATGTCTCAAAGAGCTCTTGCATTCCACGCATCCTAATATCTTTATATTTCTTCCACCAAATCTTGATCAAACTCAGTATTCTGAGTTGGATTATTATACACTCAATCACAGAAGAAAGAATCCCAGAAGTCATCTTTGGTGAACCTTTCTATTTCACATATTCTATGCCTAACCTATCCCTTTGTCTTACTTTTTTCCTTCTAAATATATATTGAACATATGTGCTTTTCTCTATCCCCACTATCTATACCTTCCAAGTCCAAGGTCCTGTCTATTTGGCTTGAATTACCACAACAGTTGCTTTTTTGCAAACACTGTGAAACACCACCCTCCTCCCCGATTATTTATTTACATTGGAATCAATTAGACCTTTTTAAATTTCTAATGTAAATATTTAAATTTCACATTTAATATACTTTAAGCTTTTTCATTTTCTCTTTAAAAAATATGGGAAAAAATATCTCAAGGTGGCTACTAAGCCCCATGTATATGACACCAGTTTACCTGTGCAACTTCTCTTACACCTCCCCTTCTGTTTCCCACCTAAGTCACACAGACTCTCTCTCCCCTTCTCCATCCTCATATTTCCTCCTGCATCCTGGTCAATGTGTAAATTTTTGCTGTTTCATAAAATGTTATCCATCACTTTGCTTAAACTCTTGTTTGTTGCATTAGTCCGTTTGTGCTGCTATAACAAAATACCTGAAACTGGATAATTTAGAAAGAACAGAAATTTATTCCTCACAATTTTGGAGCGGGAGTCAAAAGTCAAGGTGATGGACAGGTTTGTTGTCTGATGAGGACTCGGTCTCTGCTTCCAAGATGGCACCTTGTTGCTGCATCCTCTGGAGGGGGAGGTATGCTGTGTGCTCACATAGTGAAAGGGAATGAAGGACAAAAGAAGCAAACTCTCTATGAAGCCTCTTTTATTTATAAGGCCATGAATTCATTCATGAGGGTGGACTCATTTCTTAATCACATCCCCAAAGGCCCCCATCTCTTAATGCTGTTGCGTTGGGGATTAAGTTTCAACATGAATTTTGAAGGAGGCACCATTATTTAAACCATGGCATCTGTCCTTCCACCTCAATTCCAATGCATGGCCCTAGGGAAGTCTTGGGAACCTTTTCTCCAAAACAGTACAGGTCCACTCCTGTATATTAACTCACAAAGCACCCTATATTTTCTTTTGTGGTGCTTAATTAAATTCACACATATATTTTTACACTTACATATTTTTCAATATCTATTTTATATCATAAATTGTAAACTTCATAAGATAAAGAAACAGTACAGGTCCACTCCTGTATATTAACTCACAAAGCACCCTATATTTTCTTTTGTGGTATTTAATTAAATTCACACATATATTTTTACACTTACATATTTTTCAATATCTATTTTATATCATAGATTGTAAACTTCATAAGATAAAATATTTTATATCATAAATTGTAAACTTCATAAGATAAAGGTTCCCACAGTTTTTTATTGGCTATTCAATATATTGACTGGAAATTCAGAGATTCTTCTGAAAAAAGCAATTAAACTAAATATATATTTAATTTTATATAAGATGTATAATTACGTGCACACAGAATAAATGGCATAGAAATGACTTGTATTGGAGAACCAAAAATATTTGTTTGCTCTCCTTCTTGTATTAGGTTAAATCAAGTTGTAAAATGCTACCAAGTACAATGGATTTGATAATCTCTATTTCACCACTGCATGAAAAGTACCATGCCTTACTGGGTTTGCAGTTATGATGGTCTTTGGTTAACATATGCATGTAAGCTGCTTATAATTTTTTCCATTTAATACATTTGAATCTGAGAATATAATATGTAAATATCCTTGGTAAACCACAAATTCTACAGTAAAGCATTAATTATAGTGTAAAGCCCAATGACATAAAGGAATTTTTTAAAAAAAATTCAAAATATTCATTACTTGGTGTTAAAAATATGGTTGTTGACTCTACATTTTATTCTACACTTGTACCTTCAACATGTTTTCACTCAGGCTGAACAAATTAACTACAAACTAATACTGCTTTTACTAGATTTTCATTGAGCAACAAGAGTATATTTAAAATTACCCATGAGTACTTCAGTTGCTCAGATACCTGTTTTTGGTGCCCGAAGAAGCACAATTTAGAATCTTTAGTCATTAATATCAACCTAGAAAGCAATACTAGTAAAAGGCCCAGTATAATATATACCTTAAGATGCTCCACTTGTAATGATTGTATTGTTCTTTTAAGGCTTCATTTATTCTTGACAGAAACAATTATGTGAAGTAATTATATCTAAAGTCAGGCAGTGTGCAATGTTCAATTTGGAAGGTAAAGAGCATTGTTTGACTGTTGTTACCAGGCACATTCCTGATAGAGAACAAATGCTTACATCAATAGGAATCATGCACTTGGTAATTTATTCTTTTATTCACATATGTTGTTATCATAATAAGTGCCAGGTTAACCATCTTAAACACAAGGACAAAATTACTCGAATAACATCAAGGGGGTAAGCAATATAGTAGCAGCTCATCAGTATTTCACTTGCATGGCTTGTTATTTTATAGGGCTCTTTTTTCCTTGCATGACCAAATGTTGCATAATTGACTGGACAGAATTCTTTTACAAGATATCCAAACAAGATTGAAAGGCCAAAATAAACTGACTAATATTTAGAATAAAAACCAATTAATTTGACCATATCGTGCAAATTAAATAAGGCACTCTTTAGATATGTTATGTATTTTCTCATACACAAATTTACTCATTTTTAAAAATATATCATTAGAAACAAATTGTTATCTACATTAATACATAGTACCCTTGTAGTTTGAAAGAGTTCACAAATTCTTTGAAGCTGTGTAACTTGTAACAACCCAAACTAACATGTTGGTTCTTTGCTTACATCTAAAGAACTGTATATGCAATGCAAATGTATTAAACAATTTATAGTAAGGGGGAAAATATAAATATTAACATATTCTCCCCTTAATCTGAGTCATTTAGTCATTTCTTTTCCACTCTGTTTTACTTCATAAAACCACTTATCTATCAATGAATTAAGTAATCTATCTTTATTTCAAGAGGAATACTCATTTTGCTTAAAGAGCTTGAAAGGCATACATATATTTTAAGTTATGCTATACTTATTTAAAACATTATTCTGTTATAACAAATCAACAGTGTTGCATCATTATGATCTCCACACTAGCAGGCATCTCCAGGCACTGTCCTAAATATACCATTTTGCCTTGTCAAAAAACGTAATCCTTTTATTTCCATCAAATTTATTGAATATGGCTATATGCAACATATATTTCATTTAATTAAAAGCATCACATAATGTGTAATAAGGCCATTTAATACTGCCACCACCACTAACAACAAAAAACTGGATAAAATAACTAGGTATTGAAATAATTTGTGCCTTTGAGTACATATTTTATCTTTAATCCAATAGAAAGTGAGCAACAATTAATTTCACAATTTTACAAAATATGATAATGGTTTTCCAGAGATAAATTTCTTATTATACTCACACCTTTAATAGTAAAAGTGTGAAGGCATGCTATAGTCTCCAAGCTGAGGTTTAGTACAACTGATTCTAGATTTCTTATGTGCATCAAGCACATGTGAGAGATCTTAATTTAGAATTCAGAGATTAATTTCTAGAATCCACAGATTACCTTGAGGAATTCATGAAATATGAAATTTGTTGACTCTGCATCTTCTGAATTCAGGGTAAGCAATTTGGTCAGATTCTCAGAGTTATGCAACCTAAACATTTATAATATGCTTCATGCATACTTTTGTTGTAATTTTTCAAATTAAGATGTAAATTCTTCTTAAATTAAAATTAACTATATTTTCACATATAAAATTAGATACCCTAATATTATTTGAAGGCACATAAAATTTTGCAAGAGGCATATTGGGAAAAAGACCAGAATGTCATGGCTGTATAAGTATTAGACTGTATCTATAAGTGAGAGAATGGAAACAAAATAACCAAGAAGAATATGGCTGAAGTGTATATACTTCTGGGAAGTCCACCTTGTCTCTTCAAGATATTCTATGCCTAAAACAACTGTCCCATTCACATATACCAAAATTGCATCACAGTTTTCAATGCCAGGAAAAAAAATCTTGAAAGATTTAATTGAAATGTTATACATTTTGAGTACATGTAGATCCATAAATATTTTTGCCCATAAAACCAAGGTAAATCTTCAAGTTGTGCAATTTCAACCTACCTTGTGGCATAGATAAAAAGTTCTTTAGATTCCTGGATCCAGAACACATACCATTAGAGTATTAGGGACATAGGAAAACAAAGTTTATCCATATAGAAAAAGTTTTACTTGAAATGAATTCTATAAATCTAACTGTCTAACTTTAATTGTACTAAGGTCATGGTGATTATACACACCCAGAAGTGTATTTCAAAAAGTCCTTGGAAAAATGGAATTAAAATATATGAATCTTCCCATGAACTTTTTGAAGGACCTTCATATATATGGCAGCTATGATCCCAATAACTAGTTATAGTGATTAATTATTACTTTGATTGTATAGAAAAGACATCCATCTGTAACTGACGTTCTTCCCCAGATTCCGTCTACATATTTATTGTTGAGATTGACATTTTAAGACTTTAGTGGTAGGCATATAACCCACATTTAAGTAACCCCTGTTTGGAAATCACAGATGAAATTGTGAGATGTAACAAGGTCTCTCTAGCTGAACTAACTTATTATATATAAATGCTGAAGCTACAACAGGCAGTATTTGTTCATTGTCATACAGAAAACAGAAAAAGTGAGCCAGGAAAAAGAAAGATAAATAAAAATTGAGGAAACGGGAAAGCACCAAAAACAAAGAGATAATATGGGTGATATTTGATACAATGAATCTAGTTATTTATGAGTTCCTATAGAACATCTGATTTTAAATTAAATACAACTTCTTAATGAATATCTTTGTAACATAGTCCTCTTTTGGCTGAAATTGTGTTTCTGCACTTGGAATCAACAGAGCAATAACTAATCTACTATTTAATTAGTTGTTTTTTTCAGCCAATATTCTTGGGAGAGATGGTAAAATAGAAATAAAATCACAGAATTGACTTACTATTTTGTTTAATTTTTAATGAATGCAGTAACAAGATTTATACTGGTTTTTTTCAGCCAATATTCTTGGGAGAGATGGTAAAATAGAAATAAAATCACAGAATTGACCTACTATTTTGTTTAATTTTTAATGAATGCAGTAACAAGATTTATACTGAAAAAAAAAATACTTCAGCAACTCTCAAACTAAGGAAGGTTTGATATTATATATGAGAAACTGAGCTGTATATGCCAAAAAAAGAAATTGTAAAAATCAATTTCATTTCTGCTACCCCTCCTCCAAAGCAGTATTGGGAGAAAGTGAAGTTAAAGTAAGTACAAAAAAGATTCTTAAAAATCTTACTTGGATCTTTCAATTTATAGAACAGTGAATGGAGGTTTCTTCTTCTGCAATGGAAAAAATTTCCCACCACCATGGAAAATATTACTGACTCAGAATGGAACAGGCCAGAAATGACCATTTTATATTTCTCTGGCTTGGAGGAATTTATATTGGAACACAAAGAATGATTGTTAACATTTATAATTTCGCAACAACCTAACAGAACAGAAAACCTTTTAAAACAGAGAGAAAGTAGGAAACTCTGCTACCAAAGATAGACAAAAATATCTACGTAAAAAATATATCATTCCATGTGTATTTACTAAGCATCTATTAAACTTAA
>NW_007728936.1:206287-206759 GCF_000696425.1 Galeopterus variegatus
AAATATCTACGTAAAAAATATATCATTCCATGTGTATTTACTAAGCATCTATTAAACTTAAGCCACTGTTTTGGATTCAGTGGGAAATGCAACTTACTCCTTCACTTTTAGATATTATAAGGTAGTAAAGAAAATAAAACTTTGACCTTTTTTGTTTCACTATAGTAATTTTATTATATGTGTATCTTATAACATCATGTTGTATATCTTAAATATTCATAATAAAATTTATTCTTAAAAAATAAAACACAATAAACACAAAAGCAAAAGAGAAATTATCAGATGGTGGTAACTACTGTAGTGATTGAGGCACAGATTCCATGGTCAAGGAATACCACACTAAGAAGTCACATTTATGTTCCTGGTAAACTTCCATTCTTTATTAGTGACTATTAGTACATGGTTATAAATAGTACATGTGAAATAAATGTCCATTTTTCTTTTATTTATTTATTTATTTATTTATTTATTT
>NW_007728936.1:210919-214679 GCF_000696425.1 Galeopterus variegatus
CTCAGGATCGCGCTGTTTCCTGACGCGGGCGCTCCAGACCCGTCGCCATTTTGAATCTCCTAAATGTCCATTTTTCTGATTAGGAAGAAATGGGAATGACTACTTTAGAGAGATTACTACTACCACAAATGCAAATCAAATTCAGTTGCATGAATAAAACTCAGTTGCATAAAAGCGTATGAAGGAGAAAAGGTAAAAATCAAAGACATCAGAAAAAGGACAATAGATAGGAAAGCAGATAACATTTAGAAAACCATATTTCCAATTTAGAGAAAAAATTGAGTATATTCGAAACTTAATAGGATTTTTTTTTCTTTCTGAAATTAAAAAACACATACTTCAAACTGTAGGTCAAAAAAATACACATCATGCTACGTCGAACATTTCACATCATGATTATTCCTGAGATATATTTTGGTGAACTCAGGGAACTTCATGTTGAGTTATCCTTCAAGTACCCAGAAAAAGCAAGTGACACATGAAGGGGAAAAACAAAAAACAAAACAGAGCTGTGAACCCAGGCTTTATGAGAAGATTCAGTACGAGAAAATATTTTCTTCCAGTTTCTAAGAGATAAAGAGGTTTAAGTTCTATAAACACAGCAAAGTTGTAGTTCAGGTATAAATACAACAGACATTTTTAAACTCACACTCAGTGTGTAGAGTCCAAGACTATTTCTTGGAAAAATGAGTTGGTGGAGATATCTAGCCAAATGAGCAATGGGTCAAAATATTTATAATAATGGAAGCCAGTAATAAGGACTACTGCTGAGCATTAAATTAATTTAAAAATGAAGTGAAGACTAAACAAGAGTGAATGATTGTTACCAAAAATAACCTGTTGTTATAATTTCCATAATCTTTGAAATAAATACAATAAAATGAAGATTTATATTCGTAACAGGCTAGTAAAAAATATCTCAGAGCTTACTAGCGTAATTCAAGTTCAAGGAGAAGACTTAGGAAGTTATAAAAGAATGTTTTTCTTCAGCTTTTCTTTCCTCTAGGGAGACAATAGAAATGGTTCAATTTTTTAAAATTTATTTATCAATAATTCAAAATTAAAATATAACATTACATATTTAAACAGAATCACTAAAATATTTAAAAATACATTGTATGTATGGATTTTTAAAAAAATAAATATTACTGTAAAGAAACTAGTCATAAACCTTTTTTAGAACATCTCAAGGAAAATCTGTAAGAGCTTCTGCTAAAAACAGATTAGTAATTTAAAACAAGAAATCGTCAAATGATATAACAATAAAATTAGGAAAAAAAGGAAGAATTTAGAAAGTAGAATAAAAATTTTTTTGAAAAGAGAAGAATCAATATACTGTTGCATCCAAATGCCAGTCATTTTAGTGGATAGTGCTCACATAACTGGACCCTTTATCTTAATCAGTGGAGGCAATATGAGAAATGAAAATCACCAAACATACAGAGGATTTAGATTGCCTCTGAGAAAAATAAAATGTAACTATCAAAACTAAAATGTGTTTAAAGACCTAAAAAATCTATGATTTTCCAGGAAAATAGAAACTATTGATATTGACTTGTGAAAAAATATATATAAATAAATATATTAACATGATAGAAGTTGAGAAAGGAGTTGAAAACAATACCTAAAATAATGCTGTCTAAAACAGTGTCATATTCAAATTAAGTCCTTCAATAATTATTAAAATACTATCTAAAATGTACTAAAGGGCCAAGAAAGAATGAAAGCTTCTGAATTACTTTTACAAAGTATTCATAACACAGATTCTGATAAAGATTCAACAAAAATAGAAAAGCCCAGAAAATTAAATGCAAAGTTTTTAACTAAAATAATAGAAAATAAAATTTAACAATACCTTAAAAAAATATATATCATGACCTTACTATAATAGATTCCATAAATGGATGAATAATGCAAAATTGCCAAATAAGAGTTTATTGATAAATAAAACCTAAATTTGACAAAATTCAAAATACATATTTAAAAACACTCAGAAAAATAGGAATAATTGTGATTTTCTTTAATATAAAATTAATATGTCAGAATCAGATACAACAATGCTTGGATTTAACACATTATCATGCAAAAGCACAAGGACATATGCATGTCTTTAGCAGACTCTAGGATTTATGATTCATAATTGTTCTAGAGTTTTGTAAAAATGAAGTCATATAGTATATAATCATTATACCTTTTTTCAAACGCCACAATTATTTCAAGATTTATTCATGTTATATCAGTGGTTCCTTCTGTTTTCTTACCAAGCAGCCTTTCATTGTGTGGATACACCACAGTTCATACATTCGTTCATCTGTTGACAGACATTTGTTTCTTTTCCTATTCTGTCTTTACTTAGTATGTAAATATGGCAAGATATATTGATGGATTTTTATGCTAATTGAATAAAAGCCAAACAAAATGAGTACATACCATGTGACTTCATTTTTATGTAACTCTAGAAAGTGCCTTTTCCTATTCTGTCTTTACTTAGTATGTAAATATGGCAAGATATATTGATGGATTTTTATTTTAATTGAATAAAAGCCAAACAAAATGAGTACATACCATGTGACTTCATTTTTATGTAACTCTAGAAAGTGGAATTAATGTACAGCAACAAAAATTTGAGTGTATATGAGGGCATGTGGGTGAAGATGTGGCAAGAGGAGGATAGAAGGATTGTAAAAGGGACACAAAGGAACTTCTGAGAAAAATGAATAGGTTCATTATCTTTATAATGGCCATGGTTTCACAGAGGCATATATTTGCCAAAACAGCAAATTTTACATTTTAAATACAAAGAATTTATCATGCACAATTATATCTCAATAATGCTGTTAAGAAAAAAAAAATAAAATAAAACCCTATCTTTTAACCTAGATGTGAAAATATCTAAATAAATACAACAGACATTTTAAAACTCACACTAAGAGTNAACCTAGATGTGAAAATATCTAAATAAATACAACAGACATTTTAAAACTCACACTAAGAGTGTAGGATCCAAGACTATTTCTTGGGTACATTTGCATTTATAAAGATGCTTAAGGTCATCGTGATTTTATGTCTTTCCTATGAATAAGTGCATTAAAGTCCTTGGTGACATCTGCCAATCCTTTGAATTCTATAACCTGTCAAGACTAATGCCCAGGTCCCCTTAATCCTGAAAGTAGTGGTTAAATGTATTATAGTTCATGGTTTAGTAATAAATTGATATTAATTTAATACATTTTAAGAGGATGGCAACTTTACCTCATTGATTTTCAAATCTCTTTGTACTTCTCTGTTTATTAAAGATTGCTTTATCTCCCTTTGGTTCATTGTTATCTGCAATAAATATTAATCATTGATAATGAAGATTTAATGTATGTCTTCTTTTCAGGCTGACAGACTTTTTTCACCGAATAAATAGTATCTCCAACATGTAAACAATAATTGCTCATTTGACCAATGAAGAAAAGTAGATACAAAAATTTTATGGCTGGAAGCACCTAGTCTTCAAAGTCAGAGCAGTGGGGGGCCAAGGGCCTCAGCCATGCCCCCTCTGCCACCCACTGCATCCAGCCCAGCAATGACCACTGAGTGGCCGGAAGCCCAGGCTCCCAGGGATGGGGGATACTCAGGGACTCAGGCACACCCCCCTGAAGTCCACACCCAGCCCATCTGAGACCATGCCGCCCCTGGAAGTCCCCTAGGCTCCCCTGCCAGAACGTGGGGGTGCCAGGGGCCTTGACCATGCCCCCTCCACCTTCTTTCTCCT
>NW_007728936.1:215956-242503 GCF_000696425.1 Galeopterus variegatus
TTTGCTTCTATTCATAATTATACATGGACCTAGTCATCAGCCAAATTAGGTTCTCTCCTTTCTCTTATCCTTCTAACTTTTTTATTTAACTACTCTGTCTTCAACAAAATTTGTGGTCCATCTCAATCTTGAACTCTTATTCAACTCTCTCTCATGAGTGTAGTCAAAAATTTGTCCCATTAATTTTTCAGTCTAACTTTTTCACAATTCACCTTTGAATGAATCTAAATTTCTGCCTTGTCTTGGCCTCTACTCAGGGAGCTAAGCACTGCCAAAGAAATTTAACAACACACATCAGCATCTTCTGCAATACATATTCGACAGTCCTACAGGTCCAACTATTTTACTCTTTAGTTTGCTCTGTCTTCTGTATTCTAAAGCTATTTCAGATATTTTCTTAATATCCTAAATCTTTTTGCTTTACCTCCCCCCCTACTCTTGCTCTCAGTAAACACTTTTAACACTCACAACACTGCAAAAGTAGTGACCGTCAGAAAAACATACTCTAAGGATCCTCTAACTAAATGCACAAATTCAAAGTAATCTGCATTCACCCTCTTTCTTCCCTCTTTTTTTGCAGATGAAATGGAAAAATATGTACTCTCCTCTCAGCCTGACATTGATAATTTCTATCTATACTCTAGATACTGTCTCATTCTGCCTTCTCAAGTGGGAAAATTTCTTTGTTCTCTCTCTCTCTCTCTCTCTCTCTCTCTCTCTCTCTCTCTCTCTCTCTCTCTCTCCATTCTGCCTTCTCAAGTGGGAAAATTTCTTTGTTCTCTCTCTCTCTCTCTCTCTCTCTCTCTCTCTCTGTCTCTCTCTCCCTCCCTTCCTCCCTCCCTCCCTCCCCCCAGTCCCCATGCTTTTAACCTTGTCTTCCTTTCGATAAGGTTCTGTTACTCAATAACACTGAAGACACATCATCTTTACTACAAATTAATCCCTTCCTTTCCTATGTTCATTCTGCACAACTTGCCCTCACTCTGTTCTTAGACTGTTATAATTTCTTTTGTTTTCATTACTCCACAGAAACAGTTTTCATATAAATTCTCACTGACCACTATGTCAGTAGTCAAGTTACTACATTTCAATCCTTATTGTGCTTGAGATTTAACAACAGTAAACATCTTTGACCTGTTTCTCCTTTTTAAAAGTCCTTCTTTCCTTGAAAGCCATGACATTACACTTGCCTGATTTTTCTCCTACTGCTCTAGAAGCTCCTTCCCGGTCACTTTTTCTGATCTCTTCCTCTTCCACTTTCACATTCGTTAAGGTTCCTCTACATTATATCCTAGGAACCCTTTCTTCTCAGGCTACAAACTCACCCTGATAAATTTCGTCTGGTTTTTGGTATCCATTAGTATTTAATGCTGATGATTCCCTAATCTAACTTTGAGAATTTACATCTCTCCTGAACCTGCCCATTTAGCTATCAAACTTATCCATAATCACAAAACTAACATTATTATCTGAATTAACCATTCACCATTTCCTCCACTGCCATGTTCAATAATAAGAAATATAGACCAATACTACGTAATCTCACTCATATGTGGAATTCCCCCCCCCAAAAAAAAGAAATAAAGTGGTCCTCATAGAAGTAGAGAGTAGAATAATCATTACCAGAGGCTGGGAAGAAAATGGGGGTGGGGGATGGAAAGAGTACAAAGTTACATGTAGATAGGAAGGATAAATTCTAATGTTCTAGGCTAACTAGAGCTGATATTATTTACTATGTGTTTCTAAATAGCCTGTAAAGACAATCTTGACCATAATTACCACAAACAAAAGATAAATGTTCTATTCAGGTAATGGATATGCTATCTACTCTAAGTGAATCATTGTATGATAAATGCATGTATTGAAACAAAACTGTACCCATAAATATGTGCAAAGAAATTGTAAAATTAAAAAAAGACAAAGAAAAATAGAAGAAATAAAGAATAATAACATCGTATACCCTGTTACCCCAGCCTGAAACAAATTCAAATATGAATTTTCCCTCTTTCCTCATCCTCACATTCAGTTGCCACGTCCTAAAAAGTGCATGTTTTAATTTTCTTTCAAGTCCATCTAACTCTATCTTTAGAACAACTACTTGCATTTACATCTCCAAGTCTCTAATCTGCTCCAGCCTTGTTACCAAGAATTGCCATCTTGTCTGGCCTGTTGATCTTTTCTCCACTCTGTTCTGTAGGAAGAGCACTAAATCTGGAAACAGACTAGTCTTGAGATTGAATCCTGTCTATCCTAGTTAGGAGCTTGTGACTCTGCAAGATCAACTTAACCACTGAGATGTTTCTCACCTGTAAGTGTGAATAGCGATATTCATTTTATCATGAAGCTATAGGTTATATGGGATAAAAACTTTATGAAAATGCTCAAATTCTGCATCTTCAAATATAGTCTTTAAATGCTACTTCTTAATAACATTATTATTATATTAAAACACAAATTTCTTCATGCTGTTACCCTGCTTACTTGTGATCAGTGGCTTCCATTAGCTTTAAGGAAATCTTAACTCCTTAACATACCTAATAATACCTTGGGTTCTGCTAGGCCTTCTTAGCTCTCTAATTTCACATCTGAGCCATGGCCCATTCATGCCATATGTGTACTCACCACAGTGCACTTCTCTATTCTGAAATGGGACAGGATTAACTGCTTTAGTCAGCAATAATGGCAAAGACCTTTTAGGTAGGAAAGACTTGGCAATATAAAGAACCAGGAAGGAAACTTTCTTTCATGACTCAACTGTAGTGAGCAAGTGAGAAGAACAGTAAAGATTTGGTTGAATTGATGGGAAGGTTCCAAATCATTGAAGACTTTGTAAGGCAGGGGTTCTCACCCTTAGCACTATTGTTGTGTTGGGACAAATAATTATTTGTTGTAGGGGACTTCTCTGTGTATTCTAGGGTGTTTCACAGCATCCCTGGCACTACTCACTGGATGTGAGCAGCACCCTACCAGCTGTGACTATCAAAAAATATTCCCAGTTATTGCCAGATGTCCCCTGAGGGGACTTCTCTGTGTATTCTAGGGTGTTTCACAGCATCCCTGGCACTACTCACTGGATGTCAGCAGCACCCTACCAGCTGTGACTATCAAAAAATATTCCCAGTTATTGCCAGATGTCCCCTGGGAGAAATAATTACCCTTGGTTGAGAATTATTGTTATAAGCCAAGGAGTATGAATTTTTTAATATGGAAAAAAAAGGCTGTGAAAGATTCTAAGGAGTAGTGTGACATGTTCTCATTTACCTTTTATGAAAGTCACTTTGACAATGAGGTTGAAGAGGCTGTCCACTTCCAGAGTAGTGATAGGATGTGATGATTTGCCATATCCTCAATTCATAAGGAGGATACCAAGGAGTTCTCCTTGAAGTTAATAGACAGCAGCAGGGAGATAAAGTAGACAGCAATGTGCCAGTTTGCAGGAGGCCCAAAGGTAGAGAGGAAAGGGCTTTTAACAGAGGGCAAGAGGAATAATTGTCCAGAAGCAGCCATGGGGAGGCTGGATCATATCATCCCTGCTCTTTACAGAGGTACCAAGATTATAGATAAGCCTCCACAGGAGAAAGCTAAAGATCAAACCTTGTCTGAAAGTATGAATTAATGTCTAATCCCAGAGTGACTATGTGAAGGCTGGCCATATGCAGTTTGTTTACATTAAATTGGAATTCCTGTAGGTACAGAGAGAAAAACAGGGAGTTCAGAAATAGGAGAAATACCAAGAGGAATTTAAAACAATACACTGATACAAAATCAGGCCTCACCTGTCTACAGGTGAGACAGGTAGACAGGTGAGACCTGGCTTTGTATCAATAAAACATATATGCTATGTATCAATAAAACATACACATATATGCTCATGTTGCTCTCCCAACAGAACCTCCTCTGGCTTCCATTATCCTTAGGAAAAAAGCGACCTCCCTAACCTCTGCCATGGCCCTCCTTTCCTCTCTAGCTTCCAATCATCTCATAGGTGACCTAGAATCATTGCACCTTAATTTTCTCAGAGTTTATTTATCTATTTCTTTCTTTCCTGTTCTCTTCATTTATAATGACCATCTTCTTCTACTTTTCCTTAAATATTTAGCAGAGAAGGGGTAAAAAATTAAGGGAAAAAAAAGGCAGATAGAAAATGAGGAAATTAAATGCAATGTTGTAAAATTTTTTTCTTTTATTGTTCTTGGGCCTGTTACTATTTTTAGAGTTTACAACTCTATCTTTAGCCTTCATTCGTTTAAGAGATACTCATTTAACATTTAGTATGCTCTAGGCACTATTTTCAGTTCTGGGGATAAAGCAGCAAAGTAAATTGAGAGAGAGACAGAGAGAGAAAGAGACATCTTTGTGGAACTTACATTTTAGTGGATCATATAAAACTAAAGAGTAAATTATGATAGATGATAAATAAGGCAAAAAGTGAGAGTCTGATTTGCTGAACACTGGGTTTCTATTTTAAACAAGGGATCGGGGAAAACTTCAATGTCAAGTGTTACTTGAAAGTAGAAGCAAGGCCAGCCTATACCTCAGGGGAAGTGTCCAGCATTGGTGGAAACAAGATTGTGTGGAAGATGGGGGTTGGCTAGCATAAAACTGGATCTTGCTTTAAAAGTCAAATAGCCAGAACATGCAGGTAACCAGCTGACAAGAAAAAAAGGGGGCATGAGTTTAAAAATGGAACTTACACAATGATATTTAGAATCTGCCTAAGTTTAGCTTAGCATCTATTCTTTCTTTTCATAGCAAATATTGCACTTTGAAATTATATATATTGTGTTTTGGGTTGTTGTTATCATTGTTGTGATTTTATGCTTGCCTCACCAACTAAGACATGCCCCTTATAAGATCAGTACTCAATCTGTTTATCTAATTATTGTATTCCCAGTGCTCAGCAGAGTACCTGGAATTAAGTAGGTCTTCACCAATATTTGTTACTGGATAGTGTTATTTAAGATGAAAGGAATTCTATGGTTAACTAAAAATGAGGTATTTTAAAAAACTATGAGTGATAGATTGTTTATTATAATTTAGACTTTCAAATATAATCCTATAATGTTCATGAAAATTGAGGCAAATGCATTATGATTACTTTAATATGGATGGGGACACTGAAATTAAAAAAAAAAAAAACAACCACAGATTGTTCATGGTTATGTATCTAGAATATTAGAGAGGCCAACATTTAAACCAGACATCCAAGCTTCAAAATTTACACTCATGCCATTATATCCTATGGCCCCTCAATATTGATAGGAGATTATTTTCAAAAACTTATAGTGAAATTTAATATTGTACTGCATATGTCCTTTCCATGCATTTTCTCTCATGAACTCTGTAGCTTGCTTGGAATATTTCAAGTAGACTGAGGCAGATAAAAATTAAAGCTGAGACTATAAAAAAAATGCTGGTTCGTATAAGAGTAGATGTACTTGAATATGACTTTGAGAATACTTAATGAAATCATAGGTCTCTTTAGACTTCATTTATTAACTGAGGATTGTATGCACATACACACTGTTTTTCTTTCTTCTACTTGCTAGTTTTTTAAACAAATTCTATTGGGAATGAATATTGATAACCTGTCATAATTTTCACCTGAAAAATCATCTTTCTTATTGTTCTTGATTTTATTGCCTCTGGACTTAACATTTCCTCTTTGAATATCTGTTCCATTATTTTATTAAGTATTGATGTCATTCTTTCAAGTTATTTGAGTTCACTCTTTTTAACTTTTAAAAATAATCAATACAGCATTTATTCCCCTCCAATCTTCCTTGTCTCCCCAGATCCCAAGATTTTTCAAAAATATTTTTAAGTGGTTTAGTAAGTAGGATAGCTAATACTTTTAAAAACCTAGTACACAATCCATCCATCACTTATATTGCTATGCATGACACCCTTCATGCAAACATCTCAGAATGCTTTCCTGTTATTACTATATAACAGAATATACAAGTAAATGGCAAGTTGCAATCAATAAGTCTAGACGTGATTTAAACTTAGCCGACTTTTTTGTATCAATAAAACATCAAAGAGAAACATCAACAAAAAACTAAGAGCAAAGGTAATGACATGATTATTATCCAAAATCATACAGGCTCAAAATTTGGATGCAGCAAAAGATTGCTTTGTGTGTCTTTTTCAAAAATCATAATTGAACATTTCTATGAGAGTATTTATTTGCTTTCTTGGAGATTCCATTAGGAATTTGAAAATTGTTTTATTTCATTTATTTGGACAGATTATTAAAATCTAAAACCCTTGAGGTATATAGATTCTACATTTCTGTCTTAATCAAAGACTTCAGGGTTCTTGGCTCTTTTGAATGGTGAAAGATAATTTCTATCTTATAGACATTCTTTTTGGAATTGAGTGGAAGTTTTCACTGGCCCTTGTATGCATAAGTATAAAATTACATTGTCTAAAGAGACCTTAGAGATGAAAGCTTTTAGAGAAGCAAGAGAGCATGTCAGAGACTTCAAGCTGGTGAACTTTTACCCAAATGGGTTGTATGGGAGGAAAAGAGAAAGTGTAGTATAGGAACAACTGATTTTTTTCTTTTTCAAATTGATTAACTGTTCTTTCTTACCTGTCGATACTGAAGAGATCCAACATAAAGCATTACATGTTCAAAGAACCATATTAGACATTTAACTTTTCATATGCCAAATTGATTAACTGTTCTTTCTTACCTGTCGATACTGAACAGATCCAACATAAAGCATTACATGTTCAAAGAACCATATTAGACATTTAACTTTTCATATGCTATTCTTTCCTGAAAGCTAATAATGCTGACTTATTTGATCCTTTAAAATATTCTTTTAAAATAAGATTCATTATTTGTGGTAGCTCAGGCATCAGCAAGGGCAACAACTAAAAAGCAATTTGTTATTGATTTCAAATGCAACTGGGCTAGGTATGTGGGAACAGGACCCGAAAAACTGGATTTTGACATGGTATCCAGTACAGGGGTGCACAAACATTGAATAGTTATTTCATTTAACAGGACTCAATGATACATAATAGATATTCTGACAAAAAAGTTCAGCAAGACTTTTCATTATTTATTCTAAAATCCTCTCTTCTGTAGTCTCTCTGTCGTCTTACTTCCTCATATTTCTTTTTGCTTTTCAACCCCTTATTTTGAAATCACCTTCACCCCAGTTGATATTGGCCACATTGACACACTGGTTCTGACTTTCCAAATGTGGCCAGTTTTCCCTCACGTAGGATCTCATGACACTTTCTATTTATTCTCCACATTTATCGAAGGTATGAAATTAATCACTGTATAATTTTATTTGGAATGATATCTCCAACTTAGGGAGAAGAGAGACCTCATCTGTTTTGTTCACTTCTGTAAATCTAAACAATGAAGTGTATGTAATAGCCCCTCAATAAATTTTTATGGAATGGATATCTTTTACTTTAGCCACTTGAATTACTTTCTGGAATCATGTCACAAATAGACCACTGAGAATAGAATTTGCTGTTATTTTTACTTGTTGTAGTGTGGTTACTTTTTTTGCTTAAATAAGGTCCTGTTTGTTGTTGTTTTTAATCAGATGCTATTCCAGCTCCTTCTTTATGTAAAAAATATATAAGGCCAAGAATTTGAGCTTGTGGAGAAAGTTAGAAAATGAGATGTTGCTGCTAAATTCCTTTTCGAATGAACATATCTTTTCTTCAATCTATGTAAAGAAGTTGCAGAATGGAGAAAGATAATACAACATCACAGTGGGGGAGATTATTGATGAAAATGAGCCTTGGAATGATATTCCAGTCAGCTGGACATTAATAACAGACTTCCATATTAGTGACTTTAAGAGTGGGTACATGTACAAATTATCTAATTCACAAAGATGCTGTTTTCCCTTGGAAACACATCAAAATTTGAAAATATTTTGTTGTGTACATATTGTGTTTAAAAATCATTTCAACTGGAAGTGCAATCATTCATCTCTCTTTTCTACAAACCTTACATGTCTTGTTTAATTTTTCTGCTCTTTAATATTTTCTTTTGGTCACTATCAAATTTTATTCTCATTTCTAATTACTTTTTCTTATTTTTCCTTTGAATTTTATTTTGTGCATGTTCAACCTTTGTATGGCAATATTCAAACAAAATCTGAACCTAATCTCAATAATATTCATAGAATATAAAACACAGGATGGGAAATTAGCTTCAAAATTTACACATGAATATGTATTGTTTTTATATTAGTCATGCTTTGTACATTATTTAGTTATACCAAAGAAAACAATGAAAAGGAATCGAAGAAATTGCCAGTGAATGTAAATATTTTTATTAGATAGGGACATTGAGAAATCAAAAGTAAATGATCTTTTCTCCTGCATGATATTGGTTTGGTAATTGCTGATACGATAAAGAACACATGTTCTTAAATCTAGTTCATATACATTATGACTTATGAAATTTAGTTTCCTTTGCTAGGGTATATTTTCCCCATTTTAAAATGATGCAATTGGCTGAGATAATGTCTAAGTTCACATCTACAACTAAGAATCTATCCCTCTTTTTTTTACCTTTTTCTATTATAACACTATCTGTTTTTACCATTATTTCTTTTAGGTCATTTGGATAATATTTTGCCCACATAATTTCAAAGACATATAACTAGCACTTAAGAAATACAAATACGGCTTGACACATATAATTTGGTAATGCAGTTAAATATTATGGATTTCATCTTACTACCATTTTATTTCCAGAACTCCATTACTTGGTGTCAGATTTTGCTTTATTACTTGATTATATGCTTTCTATAACAAAGCTGAACTAATTATTTTTGAAATAGTACTATTGAAAGGATAAAACCATGATCAAAACCTGTTCTTTTTTTTCAAGAATGGTGTATTGCTCATGATTCAGACTTATGAAGTTGAATATTGTTTTTCTATTAGTCCATTTCTTTATATGCATTTGTCTCTGAAATTCACAACAATGGCAATGAGGAATCACTGAAGTTCAAGAATGCTGTATTGCTCATGATTCAGACTTATGAAGTTGAATATTGTTTTTCTATTAGTTCATTTCTTTATATGCATTTGTCTCTGAAATTCACAACAATGGCAATGAGGAATCACTGAAGTTGAAAGCTAAGTAAAAGGTAAGAGTATATGTAACATTATGTTTTGAATTAACTTGATATAATAGAGTATTGTGACATTTTTATAAAAGTTCAAAGGGAAATGTAGGCTATGACTTCATTGAGAATATATTTTTATGACTCTTAAGATAGTTCAGCAGAGAGTTCAGACCTGGAATTCAAAGGGCAGAACAGGACCTATTAAGTAATTCAGTCCATTCTACAAAGCCAAATGGAAAGGGTATTAAGATGTAATCACTCATTTTCTGAAAGCTGAGATGTAAGAATTAAGTTAAGGATGGCCATGATATTAAAAGCAAATAGAAAGATTCAGTGGCTGCCTTAAGTTGACAGCAATTGTCTAGCTTCTGCTATTAAAACAGGTTACTAAACAAAGTTATGCTTACTTGCAGAAATCATAATCAACACAACTGAAACTGAAACCTACAACGCAATTTATTTTTTGCATTAAGGTAATATAAGACAGAGAACTAACTCTGTGATATATTATTTTTCTGTCATTAACTTCCATCCATAAGTTGATTCAGGCTGATGATAAACTCCATTATATCATTTTTTTTTCAACAGTAAAAAAGGAGCAAGACAAAGAGAAGAGAAAACTTCCCTAAGTTAATGGATATCCAAGGCTTGATTTTATTTCTGCTTACGAAGGCATACAGCCTTGCAAATGTGGTTTCATTCTAAAAGCACTTAGTCATCCAAGAAATAAAGTTTCACAGATATGAGACAAAACTGGGAAAATATCTAGATCACAGGCTTTTAAATGAAGAAATTAATTACACATTTTAAGAAATTGTTCTGAAAGAGGAAACTTGAACACAAAATTTTATATTTCCCTGAATTGTTTACATTGTAAGTATAATATACTTTGTCGAGTACAACCTTCTCTACTGTATACAATTAGTAGCTCTTTTTTGATTATTAAACTATGAAAGTATGATGAGCTACTTAAAGATTCTAATTTCCTAAAATAGTACAGCAATTAACATTTTTTATATCCTCTTATTGCCACCTGTGTTTTATATTATGTGTTTAATATATACATCTCAAAAAGTAATTATGAAATGAATAATAGAATGAAAGAATATGTGAAGGTAAAGCCAGGAAAATGTGCTCAATCATTATATGGAAGAACAATAAGCAACTTCAATAGCCTTATAATTTACACTTCTATCAGAACATGAAATCAGTGTGAATTTGATTAAGTAATATTTTCTTTATTTTATTTTTTTATGCATCAACAAATGTTAGAGTACATAATTTCACAAACAATTTAACCTTTTATTCTTGGATGAAGGGTATTATGGTTTCAAATGTATTGTAACATCTTGGAAGGCAGGAATTAATAATATACTCCTTTGGTCTGTAAAAGTATTTGGCATGCTAGATTGAATTTAAGATGTTCCTTGAATGAATTTCATTTTTCATTTTTACAGTAAAAATTATGATGTCATTCTACAACTCTCAATAATTCCAAACATTAATCATTATCTTGTTTGTCTTAGTTAAGCTTATATAAGTTCATCTTACTTTACCTTATTCAGGCATTAAGAACATGATGTCATTCTACAACTCTCAATAATTCCAAACATTAATCATTATTTTGTTTGTCTTAGTTAAGCTTATATAAGTTCATCTTACTTTACCTTATTCAGGCATTAAGAAACAATCATAGACTTTACTTATACCTAAATTAAGAAATCAAAACTCACATAACCAAATTTCCAGTAAGTTTTGCTACATAAATTTGGGTCAATTGAAGTTAGCAAAAATATATTTCTAATATCATATAGACAAAATTATTCAAAAAATGTATTTTGAGTCTTTTTTAGAAGTATAAATTGAAATTGATTTCTACCAAGCACCATGAAAAAATAAATTGCAGATATATTAAAGTAGAGCTTTAAAATATTGTGAGAAATTATGCAGAGAATTTTTATAATCTTGGGCTGTTAAAGCCTTTCTTAGAGTGATGGTGTATTAAAAAAATAATTTTCTAATGGGAGAGCATAACTTCATAAAACTAGCAAAATTTGGAATGCATATAACTCTATCTGTGAATACTTATAATCATTTTCATACAAGAAAATAATCATCCAACTTGACAAATATATGTCTGTAAGAATAATGAAGCATTATTTGCAATAATAAAATTCAGAAAACTTAGGTTGCTATTATGATTCTGTTATATAAATTATGTTTTATCCACTTAATGACTTATGATAATTCGTTTATGTGGAAAGTTAGAGAATTATATCATTAAGTAAATAAAATATGTAGGTCAGTATATGTAGTAGTATCCCATTTTATGTAAATGTAAAACTTGTGCATACATAGAAAACAGTCTGAAAAATACAGTCTGCAGAAAGATAATAACTGTATATATTTTGGGTGAATTAAAAGATTTTTCTTTTTTTGTTTATAATGATTTGAACATGAAAGTATGTCTGCTTTCAAATTTTAGAATCAAGTTGGCCTTGAAAGATTAGAAATAACAATATGATTGAATATTTAAGTACTCAATTTGTTTTCCTATAAAGGACAAACAAGTTAAGTCTAAAATTATTTTTGTTTCATTAGCTTACTGATGATCTACCCTGGACATTTAATCTAAAAAAAAGCTGTCTGTAAAAGTAACTGGCATTGCTACAATGAATTTAAAATCTTCCTTGAATGAATTTAAAATACATATATGAAAAATAGTATAATGGTTTCTCAAAAAGTTTAATGCAGAATTCCATATGATACTGCAATTCCTCTTCTAGGTATATAACTCAAATAATTGAAAGTAGAGATTTGAACATATACTTGTACACCAACTTTCACAGGAGTGTATTTGCAATGGCCCCAAAGTGAAAACAACCCAAATGCACATAAACAGATTAACTGATAAGCAAAATATGATATATACATACAGTAGATTATCATTCAGCTTTAAAAAGGAATGAAATACTGATGAGTGCTACAACATGGATGAACTTTGAAAACATTATGCTAAATAAGGTAAGACAGACACAAATGAAAAATATTGTATGTTTTCACTTATATTAGGTTCCTAGAATAGGCACATTTATAAAGATCGAAAGTAGAACAGTGGATACGAGAAGGTGTGAGAGATGATAACGGGGAGTTATCGTTCAATAGGTACAGAGTTTTAGTTTGGGATAATGGAAAATTTCTAAAGGTGTGGTGATAGTTGCATAACACTGTGAATGTACTTAATGTTTCTGAATTGTACACCTAAAAATGGTTACAACAGTACATTTCATGTTATGTGTAATTTACTACAATAAAACTTTTAAAACATGTTAATTTACTTTCATATTTTTCTAAAACAAAAGATATTGTACATTAAAATTGCATGCAATTTAATGTCCAGAAAATATTATTCTATTTAATAGTTAAAATTAATTTAACTCAGATTCAGTTACAGAATCATGGGAAATTAACAATATAATTTTTTTAAACATATGTTGGCTAGCTAGATTTATTGCTGGTTGGATGAATGATTCTTGCAATGTTTTACCTGAGGCAGTTATATGGACTATGCACCTCTAACATTTGTTTAGCCTATAATAAATGTTGTGCAAATCAATCTTCTTGATATGGTATTATGAACAGTAAAGCTTTTATTTTTAATGAATTTCCTTGCCAATTTGGCCGGAATCCAAGTGAAAATTAGTTCTAAGTTAACAATATGTGAATAAAAATCAAACAATAAAAATATACTCTAATTTTAATTCGGATCTTAAATACTTTAATTTATATGAGAATAGAATTTTTATTACTCAAGCTTTGCTAATCTAAAGTGAAAGAACTTTACTAAATATAAAGTTTCTTTGTTTCAAATGACCTGTTGGTTTCAATATAAAAGGGCTTCTCCTCCCATCAAATGTCACAGTTTTACCAGTGCATAGTATGTTGGAAATTAACCCTGACGAATTGTATGCTTTTTGTTTTTTTGTTGTTAAGTGTTTTCTATACCCATTTAAAGTTTGGCTTTTTGATACATATATTTGTAATAAAATATTTTTTTCTATCTTTAAATAAATATAGATCTCTCTTTGAGACAACTTCTGTACTGTTAACATTTAAAGCATCATGCCTGGATAATTGCCTTTACTATGTAACTGCTGTTTATAACGATCGATATAACATTATAGTATCCTACTAACAAAAGGGGAGAAAAAAGTCCACTGGGTGGATATGCTGTTGAATGAACTGAAGTCAAACGATGTGTATATTAAGATATATGTGTTATGGTTAACACTGAGAGTGATTTCTGAGAATGTAATTGTAGGTACCCCTTAAAATTAACTCTTCTTTTCACTATCACAGACCTGGATGAGGTCACAGGAGACATATTTACCCAAGTCTAACTTGATGTGGGTTGTAGGCTAAGTCACAAAAACACACATCCTCATAGATCTAGAAAACATGTAATTGTACATTTAAAATTATGAAATTGATGAAATATTGTTTATTCTGTCACAGTAATATTTAGTTTCTTGTTCTCATAAAATTAGAAAATCAAAACCTGCCTCTCTAATGTCCAAGTGAATAGGAGCAATCATGGACACACACTAAGAATCCATAGGAAGTCTGGCCTAAGACTTTTGAGTTTTACTGTAATTCCCAATTAAAACTCCCTTGCAAGAAGAGACAAAACTTAAGTAAAAACTGCTGGACTTTGAATCCGAATAGGGCAAGACAGCAACATTGGACCTAAAGTATAAAGATATTCAGACATTGAAGAAGGAGTATGCATAGCAGGCAGATCTCAGAGTCTCATTTTACAAGTTGAAAATAATTAGCAGTAAATTACATAGGAGTGAGCTCCTGGTGAGTTAAACTGGGAAGACTACTGTGGCCCAGACAAAAGCTAGGCAGAAATCTTCTAAATGTACAGAATAATTCCATCTAATTTCCAGAAGAGGAACTAAAAATATGATTAAATTCATCCAAAAATATTTTAGGGAAAAATATGTAAATAAACAGACTCCTATCTCTAAATCAATAAACACATGTGCAAAAAATACGAATATAAATCAGATGAACTCAAAATAAGCAATAAGAAATTAAGAAAATTATAGAAGCTGAATGTGAATTGATAAATCAAAAAGAGTAAAGCACCAAAATAAGATGAATAAACAAGAGTAAGATGTGCAAAGAACAACAAAATACCCAAATGTCCATCATCGGATGAGTGGATACGGAAAATGTGGTATATCTACACAATGGAATACTACTCAGCTATAAAAACGAATGAAATACTGCCATTTGCAACAACATGGATGGACCTTGAGAGAATAATATTGAGTGAAACGAGTCAGGCAGAGAAAAAGAAATACCACATGTTCTCACTCATTGGTGGGAGCGAAAAATAAACAAATTAATTCCCCCACATGATGGTTGCACAACAACATGAAGGGAAGAAGATATAACAACTATACTTCCATGAAGTTGTTACAACAAGCAAACGGAAAGGACATTCTTGGGGGGGAGGGGAGAGAGGGAGGAGGGAGGGAGGTGTCGGTGACGGGCCATAATTATCATATACAGTGTATATTGACAAAATTAAAAAAAAAAAAATAATAAATAAATAAATAAATAAATAAATATTAAACTAGAAATAATACAAAAGTAAGTAGATATCATGGCAAATATAGTAAAGGAAATAGAACACAGAAGGAACAAGAATAAAAAAATTTTACAAAATAAATTAATTTAGGAAAATAACTTGAAAGAAAAAAATGTGTATAAAGAAGAAAAAAACAAAGCAATTAAAATATGCATATTTATATATATTTATACACACATACACACATATTTATGTTTGTCTCTGAATGTTATTTTTTCCTGAAGGAGTATTAGCAGGGGTAGCAGTAGAAATAATAACAATAAAACCATCATATCTATAGGGCCAAAGGGTATGGGAAAGTGGTCCTAGAACAGTCAAAACCAAAATATACTCTGCTTAAACTAATGAAATTTATATATATATATATCTCCATCAAGACAAACCTCTGTCTCTTCTAAAGGAAGAAAATCCCCTATATGACCCTTCATACCAAAACACAGTGGTGTAACAAATCTAATGTAGTAAAAGAAGAAAATATGAACCAAGAATTTTATTTCAGCCAAACTGACTTTAAATATAAAGCCTAGACACCAATAGTTATTAAGCTATTAACATGTCAGTTTCTAAAACATTGTTTTCTTGAGTGCTTCTTAAATAATCTCCTAGGGAATAAACTTAAGATAATCAAGAAAAAACCTCAGCAAAATATGTGGTGGGATTGTTGAATTTCATGTAACTAAGACTAAATTACAGGGATAAAAATGACAGAATTAAGTGTTTTAACAATGTAAATATAAAACACAATTTTTAAAAATAGGATAGAAGGAGATGATTGAATGTAAAGTAGAATAATATTGCTGATGGCCTTATAGGTATTAACTTTGAATTAAAATATTAATTTAAAATAAATGTGTAAAGACTATGAGTGAAAAGGGATAAATAAGTTACTAGCAAGTTTTATTTTTTCCCATGGTGAAGACAAAGAGAATTTTAGAAGTATCTAAGAGCCAACTACTAACATTTTAATTTTGAAAGAACCATAAATGCAAAAAGATATAACAACAACAACTAAAAAGGACAGCTAATTTAAGCTAAAATATAGGTCCTATTAATGAATGAAAGTGGCTTTATATTGCAAATTAAAAGGAAAAAATATTTTTAATTTGCTAACAAGGCTAGATCTATCTGTATTTTATAATGTATATAATAAAATAAGACATGAGTAAAAAATAGCAAAAAATTCATAAAAGTAAAAAAAGGATGTATAAGCATATATCAGGAAAATTAAATTAAATCATAGAAATAAATTAGGGTTAATGAGCTTAATAATGGAAAGAAAAAATCTGTCAAAAAAAGAATTAAATAAGACAAAGAAAGACATTTTGTAGTGCTAAGGACTACAATTGACAATGAAAACACAGTAACACCTTTTATGTAAAACACCAGATATGCAAGGAGAAATACATAGAACACAAAAATAACATAAAATATTATCTCATCTCTTTCAGACTGAGACAGATTAAGTTGTCAACAAATAAATAAGGACGTAAAAGACCCAAGCAGCATAATCAATATGGTAGATATCAATAGTGATATATATCCAACTCTGAATTCCAGTTCTAATGGAAATCTCTCTTCAATCACATGTGGACCATTCACAAAAACTGACCATGTACAGGTTGAGTATCTCTTATCCGAAATGCTTGGAACCAGAAGTGTTTTAGATTTCATTATTTTTTTCAGATTTTGGAATATTTGCCTATTCATGATAAGATACCTTGGGAATGGGACACAAATCTAAACATGAAATTCATTTATATTTTATATATACCCTGTATATATAGCCTAAGATAATTTTATACAATATTTTTAATAATTTTGTGCACAAAACAAAGTTTGTATATATTGAACAATAAGAAAGCAAAGGTACCACTATCTCAGTCATCTGTCTGGAAGATCTAAGGTTGTTTGGCACCACCATCATTCCTGACTCTGAATTTATGTGCTACTGGTAAGTGATTATTTTCTTACACTTATTCACACATAAGTACTTAACATTAAAAAATATGACATACCAATAATGCAATGAAAAAATAATGTGTTCAGGATAACTCAGCAGCACAGTAGCATCACCAGCTGTTAATCAACAACAACAACATACAATGACAGCCTCTCAGCCTCTATCTACAATGGTGTGTTTTGGTTAAAAGGTTCATGTACACTGCATTATAGTTTTTTAGGATAAAAGAAACATCAGAAGCACTTGAGAGATCAGGAGTTGGGTGTTCTAGGGACAAGGAGGCATTCTGCTGGATGGCTTTTTAAAAAGTTTCTTTTAGAGTCATTTCCCTCATTAACAATTTTGTCTTAGAAGGCTCTCTTTGATTTTATAAATTGTTTTGTTATAAATGCATGCTGCCCTTTAATAAACCCATTATGCATTTTCACCATGTCATCTATAGGCACTTTTTCTGCAGTGTTAACAACATCATCTTCATCATTGTTATTATCATGAGCAACTTGATTCAGAACCATTTTGATTATTTCACCATCGGTCAATAAATGAACAACTGAAGCTTCATTATCAACATTAAAACTCCATTTAAATCCACTTCTTCCAGCTTAATGATAAATACTTATTTTTAGGCATATGTGTCTTAGTCCGTTTTGTGTTGCTATAACAGAATTACCTGAGACTGGGTAATTATTTATAAATAACAGAGGTTTATTTGGCTTACGATTCTGGGACAACTGCATCTGGAACGGGCCTCAGGCTTCTTCTACTCATGATGGAAAGTAGCAGGCAGCTGGTGGGTACAAGCAGATCACATGGTGAGAGGAAGAGAGAGAGAGAGAGAGAGAGAGAGAGAGAGGAGGTGCCAGGGTCCTTAAAACAATCAGCTCTTGTGGGAACTAATAGAGTGAGAACTCACTCACTACACTTCCTCCCCCAGGGAGAGCATTAATCCATTCATGAGGGATTCACCCCCATGACTCAGTCAGTTTCCAACACTGCCACATTGGAGATCAAATTTCCACATGAGTTTTGGAGGGGACAACACATCCAAACTCCATCATTCGACCCCTGGACCCCCAGAACTCATGTCACTCTCACATACAAAATACAATCATTCAATTCCAACAGTCCCAAAAGTCTTAGCTTGTTCCAGCACCAACTTAAAAGTGAAGAGTCCAAAGTCTCATCTAAGATCAAAAGAAAAGTCCTTTCAGCTGTGCACCTGTAAAAACAAAACCAAATTTATCTACTTCCAAGATACAATGGTGGAACAGACATTGGGTATACATTCCCATTCCAAAAGAGAGCAATAGGCCAGAAGAAAGGAGAAACAGGCCCCAAACAAGTCCAAAACCCACCAGGGCAGACATTAAGTTTTAAAGCTCCAAAATAATGTTCTTTGACTACAAGTCCTGCATCCTGGTCACAACTGGGCATCTGGGCCCCCAAAGCATGAGGCAGCCTTGTTCCCACAGCTCTGCCAGGCACAGACCAGTGGGCCATGCTGGTGCCCGTGGCTTTTCCAGGCCTGTGTTGCACATTACCAGTGGCCCCAAAGTTTTGGGGTCCTAGCAGCAGCCTTGCTGCATTGACTGTACTAGACATTTCCCTGGTGGGGGCTCTCTGTGGGTGTTTTGACCCCACTTTCCTGCTCAGCATTGCTCTAGTAGATGGTCTCTGCAGTGGCTCCTCCCCAGCAGCAAGTCTCTGCCTGGGCCCCCAGGCTTTTCCATACATCCTCTGAAATCTGGGTGGAAGCTGTCACACCTCCACTGCTTTCATGTCCTGCCAGCCTGCAGACTTAACACAACCTGGATGCCACCAAGGTTTTAGGCTTCTACTCTCCAGGGCTGCTGCATGAACCACACTTGGGGCTGCTCCAGCTGGAGCAGCTGGGATGCAGGGAGCAGGTTCCCAGGGGCAGCTGTGCCCCAAGTCTGTCCTCCAGGATAACTCAGTCCTTCTAGGCCTCAGGGTCTGTGATGGATGGGGCACCCTTCCTGACTTCTGAAATGCCTGTAGGGCTTTCCTCTCATTGTCTCTGCTCTCGTGGGAACTAATAGAGCAAGAACTCACTCACTACCCCTCCTCCCCCCAGGGAGAGCATTAATCCATTCATGAGGGATCCGCCCCCATGACTCAATCAGTTTCCAACACTGCCACATTGGAGATCAAAATTCCACATGAGTTTCGGAGGGGACAACACATCCAAACTCCATTAATATGGAAGGAGTTAAGACATTTTTTACTGATTTAATGTATAGAATCTTCAAAGTCACCACCTTGTTTATCATCACCACCGAACACAGTCACAGGCCAGATGTTGTGCCAGGCATGCTCAACTGTGTCCTTAGACACTGTGTTGGCAACAGGCTATACAGCATCCTTCATGCTAAACTCCTTTTGAAAACCTTCCACATCCCTTCCTCTGTATACTGCTGCTAACGTGCTGTTCAAAAAAGTGTTTTTATATTTATCCTTAATTGATCTAAGGATGCCCTGGTCACATGGTTGAACTAACAGTCACATTTGAGAAAAAGTATATGGCATAAACATTTTTGATGAGAATTTTAGCTGGAAGATGAGAAGAACAGTCGTTATGTATAACAAAACCCTGCAGTCATCCTCCAGTCCAGCTTCCCAGCCGTCAGCACAAGCCACTGATACAAAATATTTGTGAAAACGATCAAAAAAGATGTCCCCAATGATCTATGCCTTTTTCCTAGCATAATGGACTAGTAAGAAACTCATTTCTTGAAAACAGCAAGGATGCTAGCTTTTGTCTACCACAGCAAGTTTACTTTTATTAGCACATCCCAACACAGTTATTCTGTTGTTGGCCTCTTTAATTCCTGTAGTGGCTATCTCATCAGTAGTCAGTATCTTTCTGGAGCAATAACATCAAAACAGTGGAGTTTCATCAGCATTATTGCCTTGTTCTGGCATCATATTTTCATCAGTGATGACCTTGGCAAAATTGTCAGTAAATTTCTTCACCGCTTTGTGATCAACAGGAGCTTTACCAGCACAAATCCTAAAATTTGTATGATGTGTTCTTTTTTAAATTTCTGCAGCTACCCTATTGAATATTCATAATTTCCATCAGTTTTTAGTTTAACTTTGTAGATTTTTTTCTTGGTTTGTGATCAGTATATATTAAGTGGCATGTGTTCACTGTAATGCTGATGGGTCCACTCTTTCAATACACAATTGAGATCTTCATTTTTAGCTTTATGCAGTGTTTTTCTACTTTTCATTAATTTCTGTTCATCACTTTTAGCATAAAACTTCAACATTTTATTCTTCTGTTTTTACAGGTCATAAATGGTGATCATTCCAAAACTAAACTCTTCTGTATTCTATAAGATATTTTACATTTATACCACTGTCCAGTTTCTCCAATGGTCTGACTTTCTGTGTTATAGATAAACATAAATGCGCTTTTTTTTCTTATCACTCTTACACAGAGCAGAGAATAAGCAAAACAAAACAAAGCAAAACAAAACAAAACAAACAAACAAACAAAAAAACACAGAGTGAGTAATGTACATAAGTCTTGGCCCTACATGGGTCATTGCGGGGAACTTGCCATTGGCTTATCTGACCTGCACATGTGCCGTTTTATGACCCTTTGTGGGCGTGCTTGCATGGAAGAATTTGGGCATCCATGGAAAAGATATATTGTAGCTGAAGGAGACTGGGAGGGTCTTTTTACCTTGGGGACACTGATCAAACTATGTGTTGTGTGCCTTTGCTTTGACTGCAACCTGTCATTGGGGTCAGGTGGGGAATTTTCCACATGTGGTGTCATGTGTGTTCTCCAAAAGTTTCAGATTTGGGGGCACTTCAGATTTTGGATTTTCACATTAGGAATGCTCACTCTGTATTAAGTCAAAAAGGTAAAAAAAAAAAAAAAAAAAAATTACCAGGCCTGAAATGAAATCTACCAAAAGCAAACAAACAACAAATAAAACCCACAAGACAGGAAGTTGCACAGGGTATACTAACAATCTATAGCTGATCGGGTCATTCTATTGTTGCTTAAACTATTCCAGACTATAGAAAAAGAAGAAAAATTTTCATACTGTTTTATAAAGCAGCAGTAGCTCTGGTAAATTTTGAAAATCATGGCAGAATAGAAGAAAACTTAACACATATATTCTAATAAAAAAGAAAATTTAGTGAAAAAGTGGGAAAAAAAATCCTTTTTCAAACCTGATTCTTGCCTGCTTAATAGAATATGTCTGGATTCTCACATTTGCTTCTGTTGCAATACATTGTTTTAAGAGAAATATGTGAAGTACATAGGTCTCATGTATACATGTAATCAGATAAGAGAGGAGTACTTTAATAGCCTTTTCAGATAATTGTGAATACTTTCCTCAATACTATACTGAACTTGGTAAATAGTAGTTTCTTACAGTTTATTTGTAATGTGGAATTTGAAATCATATTAATAAACTTCTTGTGTTTTGATACATTAAAATCTATGGTTCTATGTTGCACTTTAAATGAATTTTTTTGGGGGGAGGGGGCATGTAGTGGGTTGAATTATGTCCCCCCAAAACTCATTGAAGCTTGAACTGTGTCCCCCATGTTTTATTAGAAACTTGTCCCCATTGTGACTGTTAAGATGGTGGGAAATCCTATTATAGTAGTTGAAAGGTGGAGTCTTGAAGTGGTGATTGGATTGTAGGACCCTGCTGTAGTGAATGGGTTAATAATTGTGGTCAGGTGTGTGGCTCTGAGGGCTTTAAGAGAAAAGGAGAGTCTGTCTCTCTCTGTTCTCTCTGCTTCCACTATCTTGCAATGTGAGACCCCTGAGTCACTGTCACCACTAGGTGGAATTTGGATTTCCTAGCCTCAGAAACTGTAAGCAATAAATTTCTTTTTCTTTATAAATCACCCAATTCTGGGTATGCAACAGAACCAGACTAATACAGGGTGGTTGGCCAGTACAGGGTTTGAACCCTAGACCTTGTTATCAGTGTACCACACTTTAAACAATTAAGCTAATTGACCATCTCTAAATGGATTTTTTTTTTCTTTTTTGTCTTTTTTCGTGTCTGGCAACGGATCGCAACCCTCAGTGTCGCACCCGTACCGGACTGGGACCGGCAACGGGATCGCAAACCTCGGTGCCGCGCCCGCACCTCGCTCAGCCAATGAGTGGGAACCGGTCTGTATGTGGGATCCGAACCTTCAGCGGGAGTGCCGCCACGCTCCCAAGCGGCGCACTGTAGCAGTGCACCACCGGGCCGGCCCCTAAATGGATTTTTTAAACCAATGTCTGGTTTTATACCATCAGGTATTAATCAGTTGGAAAATATTAAATGGATTTTTTAAACCAATGTCTGGTTTTATACCATCAGGTATTAATCAGTTGGAAAATATTGATTTATTGAATTAAGCATATCTTCCACATGTGAACATATTTCATTATGCAATGTTATGGGCTTATTTGTGTTCCCCACCCCACCCCCCAAATTTATAAACTTGTATGTTGAAGTTTGTCTTAGTCCATTCTAGCTAATATAACAAAGTGCCATGAGCTGAGTAGCCTATAAACCACAGAAAATTATTTCTCATAGATATGGAGGCAGGGAAGTCCCAGATCAAGGTGCAGGAAGATTTGGTGTCTAGGGAGGACCTGCTTTCTTACAGAAACTCTTTTCTCTGTAAACTCACATGGCAAAAGGGGAAAGAAACTTTTATCTGTCCCCCTTTTTAAGGGCACTAATTCCACTCATGAGGATTCCTTCTTCATGATCTTACCACCTCCCAAAAGCCTGACTTCCTAATATCATCATCTTGGGGGTTGGAATTTTAACATAAGAATGGTGGGGGCACAAATACTCAGACCATAGTAAAGTCCTATCCCTTCAAAATCCCCTCAAAATGTGACTTTAAAGATAGGGTTTTTAAGGAGGTAATTAAAATGAAATGAGTTTATTGGGGTGGGCTCTAATCCAACATGACTGGTGTTCTTATAAGAAGAGAATAGGACACAGACACACACAGGGGGGAGACTGTGTGAGGACACTGGGAGAATAGGGCCATCTATAAGGCAGAGAGAGAGAGGAAGACACCAGCCCTGCTGATGCCTTGACCATGGACTTCTACTCTCCAGAAATGTAAGAAAAAAAAAAAAGTCTGTTGTTTAAGTCACGCACTGTATGGTATTTGGTTGTGGTGGCTCTAGCAAACTATTATATGCAATAATAAAAAACACATAATTTCAGTTCCAATCTAATCAGAACAGCCTTTCAGAAGAAACTGTCAAGCTCAGAGGGATAGATAAATTTTCCAAAATTCAAACTTTCTCTTGCAAGCTCAAATTTTGTCAATTAGCACTAAAGATTACAGTTGTTTTCTTGATGAAACAGACTCCCTTCATTCATTTATGAGAAAATGTTTGCCAAAGACTCCCTTCATTCATTTATGAGAATATCTACAATTTGTCAAATAGTTTTCAAATAAAAATATTGTTTTATGAATAAAGTGGCTAGTTCACCTTGAAACTGAAAAAACTGCCAAAGTAATTTTCCCGGAGACAACCAGGGTGCTTCGTTATGCAACAGAAATGTTTCCTGTGCACTTCCGATTTTATCACACAGAATATTAAAAAGATGTGTACTCAAGGGTCAAAATTTAATAAAATTTATCATTTTTACTGCTTTGTCAAGGACATTTTGAAGTGACATTAACATGCTCTTTTTTCCTGAGTGAGTGGCAGTGAAGAATAGTGATTGCTACTACAGTTTGGTGCCACTGCTTTGATTTCATTTACGCACTGTTCTCTTTGCACTATTAGTGCCAGTGTCAACCCAGGGAAAAAAGTAAATAACATCATAGTTTTTATTTTTATCTTTTTGAAAATAAATTTGACCTTATGGACACCCTGAAAGGTTTGGGGGCCTCAGTGGTCAGTGGACCATGTTTTGAGAACTATTGCTTAAGGGCACTCCGTAGTGTGCCTTATGCTTCTGAATTCATCTCAATTTGGGGAAAGGAAGCCTCCTCATAAAGATCATTGTCAATTACCTCTTCAGGATGGTTATTTCATCACCACGAGAGCCTAAGGTCATTGGGTGGCAGCCATAGCTTTAGATTATGCTGGTAGCTAGACTTTATTTGTCCCTCAGTTGGATAATCCCTACTCTAGAAATCAGAGCCTCAAGACACACTGAATCTTAAGTTTTGAAACAGGAAGCACAATTTCCCCATGTGGATCACTGGGAATTAAGATAAATGAAGCTACATCTTTCTCCACTTACTGGTTCCTTGACCTGTGAATTTTAACTTTTGAGAATACATCGACGTGTGATATCCCTAAATTAAGACATACCAGTATCCTGAAAGATAACACTCCAATTTCACAGGACATTATTTCCATTCTGGAGCTTTATATGCAAGCTGAAGAGGCCATTCGAATGCTCTTTGAGCCCAGCATCTTCTGGAAGGTGTGGTATGTGGTTGTAGCAGTAGATATCTATGTCATTTATTCATCGTTTCACCTCATTTGCCATAAAGAGGGTAACTTGGTTTGAGTTGATATAATATGGGTTCCTAAGTAGGTATATCAGACATGCTATAAGACTTGGCATAGTGATTTTGGGCAAAGTATTGTGGGCAGGAAGAACATATTTGGAATATATGTCAATCTCAGAGCAAACCTGCACTTCTGTCTTATAAAGTGTCTGATATAATTCTCAGTTGACTGGATGGTTTCCCTAAAGGATGGTATGTTAATAGAAGTTCAGCTTAGAAATCTGCTGCTAACAGGTAGACATTCAACTGTTAGTATTTATATCAGCCTTGGTGAGAGGGAGCTTATACTGTTGGATGTACACACTTCATCTCTGCTGCTGTGCTACTCCATGAATGGACCCATTGTGCCACACTGAGGTGGCTGAGGACACCAGCTGGCTGATGTCTTATGGGATGAATCATCTTGTTCACCAACTTATTGAGTGCCTTTTCTGCAGTCGATAGGCTCTGGCAGAGAATTAATATGAGATAAAAGAACTTTACACTCTGCCCACACCCTTAGACCCATCCATCCAAATTCCTCTTCTCCAGAGCTTCTTTCCTCCAATTTTGCTCTTTCCAGCCCCTGCCAATCAAGCAAACCATTCAATACTACCAGAATATTTTTATCTTTCTATACCATGAGCCATCACTTGTTGCATCCAAGTGGGTTGTTAGCTACATCACACAAAACTCTGTCCATTGAGAGGGTTTCCTCTTACCATTTTTTCAAGAACTGTCTCTGAGTTGAGCTATAGTACAGCAGTTTATTTGTGGCTTCATTAACATCTGAGCTCACCCATTTGTGATGACTTTTAAGATATGACCTAAAAGTTCTTTGATACTTCTCTCTTCAGGAGATGGACACTAATTCTCCTCCCCTCAAGCGTGAACTTGATGTAGTTAGTGTCTCACTTACAATGAAGAGAATAAAGTAGACTTGACAAGGTACAACTTCAGAGAAAAGGTCATAAAGATGTTAAAGCTTCCTTCGTTTTATATCACTCTCTCTGGGGAAGACCAGCTGCCATTTTCTGAGGACACTCACTTGTGAAAGTTGCACATGGGAAAAACTAAAGCCTCTGGTCAACAGCCATTGAGTACCTAAGACCTCCTAACAACAGCCACATGGCCCTGCAGCCCCATTCAAGCCTCCAGAGAACTGCAGCCCTGACTGTAGTGTTGACTGCATCACCAGATACTCTGAGCCAGAACTACCCAGTTAAACTGTTCCTGATTACTTGACTCTCAGAAAATGTTGCTATAGTAACTGTTTGTTTTACTCCTTTTGGGCTGCTATATCAAAACATGATAAACTGGGTAGCTTAGAAAAAACAGAAATTTATTTCTCACAGTTTTGGAGACTGGAAAGTGCAAGATCAAGGGGGATTCAGTGTCTGGTGAGCACCCAGCTTCTCACTTGTAACCTCATATGGTGGAAGGGGCTGGTTAGCTCTCTGGAGCTTCTCTTAAAAGGGCACTAATTCCATATGTGAGGGCTCTGCACTCATGACCTACTCCCCTCCCAAAAGGCTCCACCCCCTAATATTATCTTGGAGATTAGGATTTCAAGATATGAATTTTGGGGATACACAGATACTGAAACTATAACACTGTTGCTTTCAGCTGCTATGTCCTAGGGTATTTGTTTCTCAGCAATAGATATTAATATTCCATCCATAAATCCAGGGTTTTCTAACTCCATTAAGTCAGGTCACAGGGAAGCACTCAGGGAATTATAATTGTGAGCAGAGGGAGAAGCATCAGTGAACAGAGGAAGGTGACAAGACAGTAAGGGCCATGTGTTTGTGCAGTTTACTCCCACCCTTTTATCGGCCAAGGCCAGATTTCAGCTGTAGTTCTTCGTAGTATGTATTTCTGCAATATACTTGACCTTTGACTTGTTAAATCTAACAGAACCCAGCTCATGGTAGGCGGCTCAGTTTACATAATTGTTTTTTTTTTTTTTTGAATTTTTATTTTGTCAATATACAATGTAGTTGATTATTATGTCCCTATATACTTGACCTTTGACTTGTTAAATCTAACAGAACCCAGCTCATGGTAGGCGGCTCAATTTACATAATTGTTTTTTTTTTTTTTGAATTTTTATTTTGTCAATATACAATGTAGTTGATTATTATGTCCCATCACCGAAACCTCCCTCCCTCCTCCCTCTCACCCCTCCCACCCAAGTGTGTCCCCTCCATTTGCTTGTTGTAAGAACTTCAAAAAAAAATTGTGGTTGTTATATCTTCCTCTCCCCCCCCCCGGTT
>NW_007728936.1:243503-245641 GCF_000696425.1 Galeopterus variegatus
TTCTTTGGATATATTCCCAGCAGTGGGATAGCTGGGTCATATGGTAGATCTATCTGCAATTGTTTGAGGAACCTCCAAACCATTTTCCATAGGGGTTGCACCATTGTGCATTCCCACCAACAATGTAAGAGAGTTCCTTTTTCTCCGCAGCCATGCCAGCATTTATCTTTCGGTGTCTTTTGGATTTTTGCCATCCTAACTGGGGTGAGATGGTATCTCAGTGTGGTTTTGATTTGCATTTCCCGGATGCTGAGTGATGTTGAGCATTTTTTCATATGACTGTTGGCCTTTTGTATATCTTCTTTAGAGAAATGCCTGCTTAGCTCTTTTGCCCATTTTTTGATTGGGTTGCTTGTTTTTTTCTTGTAAAGTTGTTTGAGTTCTTTATATATTCTGGATATTAGTCCTTTGTCGGATGTGTATTTTGCAAATATTTTCTCCCACTCTGTTGGTTGTCTTTTAGCTCTGTTAACTGTTTCTTTTGCTGTGCAGAAACTTTTTAGTTTGATATAGTCCCATTTGTTTATTTTTCCTTTGGTTGCCCGTGCTTTTGGGGTCATATTCATGAAGTCTGTGCCCAGCCCTATTTGCTGAAGGGTTTCTCTTATGTTTTCTTTAATAAGTTTTATTGTTTCAGGGTGTACATTTAAATCCTTAATCCATTTTGAGTTGATTTTAGTATATGGTGAGAGGTATGGGTATAGTTTCAATCTCCTGCATATGGATATCCAGTTATCCCGGCACCCTTTGCTGAAGAGGCAGTCCCTACCCCAGTGAATAGGCTTGGTGCCTTTGTCAAAGATCAAATGGCAGTAAGTGCATGGGTTGATTTCTGGGTGCTCTATTCTATTCCATAGTTTACATAATTGTTGATGCTCCAAGAATAGATTCTTAATCTCTGTCAAGACCTAATAGCATGCCAGGAACTGCTTTAGAAATGGTGTATAATTCTGTCTTGCATATGGTATGGCTTCATTCACATAGGGATTTGAAATAAAATTTTCCTATTGGATCTTTCCAGAAACCTCACACAACATGTGCATCAATCCACTGCAATTATTCTCCATAATCACAATAGAATATTTTATTATATGTCTTTTTCTTTCTTCTTTCTCTCTCTCTCCCTCCCTCCCTCCCTCCATCTGTCCCTCCCTCCCTCTCTCTCTTTCAGCTGTTGACCTGTTAATGAAGTTTGAAATTATTTTCCATTATTAGATTTTACAGCCAAAATAGTAAGGAAGATCATTGCCTATGTGTTTGGGAACATGTTCAACTTCTGATTTGAACAAAAATATTAATCAATAAAATGTGCTTTTTAAAATTTGATGGAAACTACATATTTACATTGCAGCTGATGGAATTAAGCAGAAATGTGTACTGGCAAGAACTCAGAGAGGGTCCTTTAAAATAGACCTTAAGAGTGCCGGTCTAGAGGAACAGGAATTTAAGGCTGGACAAATGATGATTTGTTGATATGAAAGCATGTTCCCATGGTGCAGGTTTTAATGCCCTTTTAAGGGCACATGGAGCTTGTCCTAATACACAGGGTCTTCAAAAAGTTCATAGAAATATTTGCATTGTCTTTCAATTCTATTTTCCTACAAACTTTTTGAAGTACCCTTGTATATTCTTGGGTTACCTCATAAGAGTTTGGAAGACAATGTTGGTACACATTAAATGAAATAGAGATGTCAGATATGCCTTCCCAGAGAGTTGAGGAAGGAGTCAAATGTTCTTAGAGGTGTGCATGCTAGAATGGATCTGTAAGACCCAGCAAAATGCCAGATGCTTGTGTCCTTTGGAAGATCTCAAGGGACACTCCAATCACTGAAGTGTTAAGAAATATGCTAGTGAATGGGCCCCAGCATTATTGATGAGCTCAGTCAAAAGTGTATTCTATAAGATGTAGCTCAGAATAGGAGATGCTTTTGTAAAACTGGGTTTCCTAGTTTCATCACAGAATTCTGGAACAGCCAAGGTTGAGTGGCAGCACTTCAATTGTCTGAGAATAGTGGACATAATTATCATATGGCTTAAATGGGAGGGTAAAGGATAGAAGAGATGAAGGACGACTCTATGAAGATGGCTAGCAGAGAATGGAATTCATAGAGTTAAGATGGATAAGCAGGGCCGGCCCA
>NW_007728936.1:247008-248310 GCF_000696425.1 Galeopterus variegatus
GGTGCATCCTATATTTACTCTCATGAAATAAGTTCATGTGGTGTGATTTCCAACTATACAGGAAATCCTCTCTAATATGATCACTTTTCTCAGCCTTTTAATACCTTCCTCCACTGTCTACCAAAGTGGCATTTCTACCTTGCTCAATGTGAACTATTGCTTTCTCTATGCTTTTGAGACCCACCTACAGCTTGTTAGCTCCATTTTTCTCGGTCCTTGACAAGCTCTTCACATCTGTATTTGGAAAGAAAGTACTCAAACTGATAAGTGCTCCCTTATATAACATCCTTTAATCCAGAATCCTCAAAAACCATTCTAGCGAATACTCTCCTGGCTCCTGCTGATATATGTTGGCTATGTCCTGCAACTATTTTTTGGTATAGTCCCTTTGCTGCCTTGGCAGGGCCAGCAATACCCCACATGGATACTATCATAACTTGATTCTAGTTATTGGCCTAGTGTGAAGAAGGGGAGATGTAGCCAGATCTTGAGTCACATGTTGTATTGCAGGGGAGACTCATCTGCCTCATTGTCAGGCAAGGGCTGTGTGTCGTACTATAAGGGGCAAATGGTCACATCTACAGGTTCAGAAAATTCAAGAAAATCTGGAAATTTAAGATTTTGGGGTGTATCAAGCTAGATGTCCTCATCCCATTACTCAGAGTTCCATTATTTGCTAAACAGGAACTGACTTGGCATAACAGATCTTTCTAGATTGAGATTTTAGGTTTTTTTCAGAGCTCTTCTAGACCTATGATTATGTCCAGGGTGTGAGCCTCAGCTTTCTCTTCCCTTATCTGTTGACAATGAGCATCTTTTTACATGCTCCTAAGGAGACCTTCTATCACTCTTAGCTTTTAACTACCAATTAATCACTTCCAGCCTTTTGTTATCTTTTTCTGAAGCATGAATGACTATAGCTAGTCAACCCCATTGTTGTTATAATTACAATCCCTCCCTTGTATCAAAGGCCTGTTACCTTGCCCTTATTAGCACATTTCTTTCCACTGATACACTCCTGTAGTTCATTACCAATGAAAGTTCTACAGTACATTTCCAATTTTATTTTAGGAGATATCCATGACTCTCCTACAATGAGGAATAAAGTTCTCATTGCCATGTGGCTAGCAGCTAATTAGCTGCAGAATCTCATTTTAGCATCTCCTTTTTCAGACTACTGTTGGCACCAAATTTACAGATTAATCTCACTGGAAAGGAGGTCCTAAGATGGAGATTGATTTGTAGGAAATTTTAGAGAGTAATAATAACATCCTTCAGATTTGTTCTGAGTTGGGTGAGAGA
>NW_007728936.1:248816-268833 GCF_000696425.1 Galeopterus variegatus
TGATCAGGTCCCCCAATATTATCATAGAGCTGATGCTTCTTTTGTCACTCTGAAATGGGCTCTGTGGAGAGAGACATCCTCATCTTTTCTTTATCTCTGCTGGTGACTCTCCTTGTGTCAATGCACTCCAGTGGTTGGCGGACCATCTGCATAGTGGTTGTGGCATCTAGCAGCTTTCACAGCAGCCATGGTTACTGTGGTGGCTGTGGTGGGCCACCCACATGGAGGTGATGTTTTTGGCATGCTCTTTGGTGCTGGTGGTGTGCCAGGTTGTTGGGAGTGTCTGATCCCTGGCTCCATATCTTGGGTCTCTGGGCAGGTCCTTAGGTGCTGGCACAGTGTTCCTGGTTGTGGGAAGGGGTCCAGTCGCTAGCTGCTAGCCCTGGGCCCCTGGGAGGGCCCTGAGGCATTAGTGGTGTGCTGGCCTCTGAATGGCTCCCCTTTTTCAGCTGTTCTGGCTCCTCGCTCCTGTGTGGGTCCATGGGAACCCTATTAGTGGTCCTGCTGTCCTGGGGGCCGCCAAGGACCTCTTCTCCCCTGCCACCTCCAAGTATCTCCATCTAAAGGGCACAGCTGTGGCTTCTGCCAGCTCCTGCTCCGTTAGCTCCAGCATTAAAGCACCCACTGCCCGAAAGCTCAGATCAGTTTTTTCTTTCTCTCATCGTGGTTTGTCCCACCTTCATGAGCTCCATAGGTCTCTCCTCTTCTTCCCCTGAGCTCCAGCCTGTATTTTATATTACTGTATGAAGGTGTGTGACATTGGGAAAAGTACCTGTCTCCAGCCTAGAATGATTTTTCTAGATTGCTGACTGCTGAAAACATTCCTAGCAACTGGACAAACTGCCAGAGTTATACTGCCTGAAGGGCAAAGGAGCTGTGTATTTTTTAATTTAGTTTTTAAATTGTGAAATAAAAATTTTGTATCTTTATCATGACAACAGGTTTTGAAATATGTATATTTTGAAATGGCTAAACTGAGCTAATTAACATATTCATTACTTCACATACTTATCATTTTTGTATTCAGATGACTTCAAATCTATTCTCTTAGAAATTTCTGAGAGTACAACATGGTGACTACAACATGGTAGTTGATAACAAGGTAGTTGTGTATTTACAGAGCAACCCATTAGTCATTGGTTGCGGGCTATTATGCCACATGCTGGGAAGGGGGTTGGTAGTGATAATTATCTGGCCCTTCAGTATGCATTTGTGTATGGATAGGCTAAAATCCAGCTGTCCGAAAACACTTCCAGGCATGGGAGTCTACTGTATATAATATAGATTTATAATAATATACTGAAAGTGGCAATTTGCACAAATTATAGACTATAGAAAAAAATCCATTTGACTTTATGATAGAATATAGAGCTTACCTTATGCAATATCACAAAACAAAAGATAACATGAAAAAATGTATTTTCTATCTCCTTGGCAGATGATATTCTCTTGAGTTTGAATGAAAAATGAATTCATATAACAGAATAAACACATCAAAATACACTTTGTTTATACATGTATATGCTCTTGAAATATATGAATGATTGGAATATATATACCCACACACATATATTCCAATATATTTAATATATTCCAATCTAGCATTTAAAAAATGTAAAATTTATTGTACATCCATATTTATTTATTTAATTCTTCATCAAGATTGTCCATAGGATGTCAACTACTCTTACTGGGATTTTGTTTCAAGAGAGGAAGAGCTATGTCTGATCTATGAAGATCAAAGTATTACTTTAAAAAATCACTGGGGCTGGCCAATTAGCTCAGTTAGTTAGAGTGCAGCCTTGTAACACCAAAGGTCAGGGGTTTGGATCCTATATCAGCCAGACACAACAAAATAAAAAAAATAAAAAAAAAAAAAGAAAGAAAGAAAAAGAAAAAAATAATTGACATTGAGAGAAAATCAAGGATGATGCAAATTTTTTTTTTTTTCCTTGCACCTTGTTTACAACATTTCCTCCACTGGGATTCCCCTCGTATTCTAAAATACAAGCTTTATAAACACTGAATTATTGTAACAGTCAAGCACAATTCTTTTCCTGAATTATTTTCTACCAGTTTTGTAGCCTTAGCATTATTATATTTTATTGCAATCTTAATGTAGTCTAAATTTTTTATTCAACAATGTCTATTATCTTTTATATTTTACCTCTATTTGGGGAGAAATGATGTATTAAAAGCTGCCTGCTGCATTAACTGGTTGGCCTGGCAGGAAAGCTAAATTCTCTTTTGAAACAAAAGTTATAGTTTGTTTGAGGGAGAAAAATTTGACCAATTGTAAAGTTATAAAATATAAGACCCTTTGTGTTTAATGTAAATTGGAGCAATTTTAGGCATAGATTTAAATTGCTACATAATAAAGTAACAAGTATTTGACATGCTGATGGCCCTAAAAGGAGTTTTGTTTTGTTTTGTTTTGTTTTGCGGGGTTGTTTTGTTTTATTGTAGAAAATGGATTCCATAAGAAGCAGACAAGAGACTTGTGAAGAATTCCATATGGAGAGAAAGGCTTATACTGGGTTAGATTCAAAATTATTTCTTGTTTGACTGATAAACCCTCTCCTTTATACATTAAAATATCCATAAGAGTTTACTTCATGTTAACTTTATGTACCTAGACCTGTTATAAATGAAGGAAAAAGGATGAGCATTCTGGTGTTCCAGGCAGTAGCCAGCGGTAAAGAGAGCAGAGCCCCGAGGCAGAGCTGGCCCCTGATTAGGAGTTCAGCCATGGTGGGTAAGTGTTCTGCAGAGAGAACAGACTCAGGAGTAAGCATCGAACTAACCATCCCCCAGTATCACAGGGGACCGCTGATGTGGACAGTAGAGGAATGGGGGGGAAGGGGAAGAGGAACATGACCCTCCTATGGATCAAATAAGTATTTGAGTATTTAATTTAGCTACAAAAGAGAAAGGTGATGCCAGGAAGCAGTAAAAACAACCTTAGTGATATTCAGGTAGCATTATCTCTGATTATAAATGTGTAAGTTGTATAAAACATTTTGACACATTTTATTGATTTGGATTTATTAAAGTCGTAAGTGTTTGTTGACAAACAAAGAAGAAAACTAGTTGTTAACCATTGTCTCTTAAGATAATAATGAATTTTGGGATAAATAAAATAAAATAATGTTTTTCTTTTTGGGGATTATATGAAGTGAGGCTGGTATGATATACACACACAAACACATATTCTAAGATCATATATCAATTTTTCCACTGGTCATATGAAAGTGCAGGAGACACAGGTACTTGGCTCACGGAATTCAAAATATTTCTGTTTTCCTTTTTTGTCTTTGGCCATTTTCACTGATATTCTTTATCTATAGTAAATCAGTCACGCACTGTACAGCTGGAACAGTTTACAAGTATCAAAGGAAAACTATCACTCCTTGTTATGTTCTAAATCATGTGTGGGATAACTATTTTGTTGCTCCCCCAAATATACAACTGGTCTCTATTTCACTAGGAAATGCTTCCCTGTAAATCTGCTTCTCTTTCACATTTCTGTTCACTGTAGCCATCATGTCTGTCACTGACACAGGCAGATGCACCCCTGAAAGAAGGGATGTCATCAGCCCCTCATGTGGTAATATCTTCTGCAACTTCTTTAGCAACATATTTCCTCCATTTGCTATTTATTTGATTTTGTGAAACATGTATGACTTGTAAATTTGAGATAATCTTCTTTTATGGAAGAATTCAGAGTTGGTCTTACATATTAAACATTCACAATACTGAAAAAGTTAGAAACAACTACTATTTTGGTCAATTCAGCTTCTCGGTCAAGGTTTTCTGTTATTCACTGATCATTTTTTCCTAGTCTACAATACAATACATTTTCTTTTCAGTAGAGGAGTCTTTTTATTTCAGATAAATGGCTGATCTCTCTTACACATACTGAATTTGTAATATGTTGGTACTACTTGTATTATATTAGTCAATTTAATTTATGTGAAGCACATCTCTACTACCAAGAATCTTTCTTGTAATTCATGCAATTTCTTTATAGAGATTTAATACCTGACAATGATTTTGTTGTTGTTAAGATTTAAGTGCCAAATCCCACAACTCTTGGCATACAGTGAGATGTCATTTAACTGATTACTATCCTACCGTGACACTGTCTTATTACTGCTTTGCAAATTTTAACAAAAAGACTTTAGTTGGATCCACAATCATCATAATTCCAGTGTTGAAGGTGAGTTTTACTGTCAAAGTGAATACATATGACATCAGGAGAAACAGGTAAAAAGCAATTGGACATGATTAAGTTGAAAGAGCTAGAACTTGACACTGATTATTTTCTATTTATGAAATATATACTAAATTTTAAAACCACTTTAATCCCCAGTATTCTATCATTTTTTCTTGGATATGATTGACATAATTTTCTTATCTTCCCATTTCAATTACATTCATTCATTGACTGGTTAGTAAAATAATATGTCATTGTATGCTTACTGTGTGCAAAGCACTGTAAAAACATGTTCACCAAAGCAGGGGACAATACATAAATACTTCATGACTTATTGATTTGTATAATATAGAAGGATAAATAATACTAAGAAAAAAATACACATACAATTATTCAGTTAAATGTAAATTTAGTCTTTGTATAAAAAAATGCTACCTAAGAAAGTAATATTTAACCTGAGGCTTAAAGGAAATTAGGACTGCTGAAAGGGTAGAAGGGATATGGAAGGTAGAAAGTCCCAAGGGCCCCTGACAGCCAGACTATGGAGGGAATCACAAAAAAAGAGGAAAGCTGGGAAAGTGAATGCCTAATTTTTTATATGGACCAACACAGGTCCTATGCTAAATCCGAAGATGTGCATGTATGCCACAGTCCTGAAGGAACAAAGAAAATAATTGAGAACTGAACTACAGTATAACTATTGCTTAAGTCTTAGAATAACCCATGAATTGTGCATGTTCAAGGCAAACCCAAAGACCAGTGCAAAGGTTTCACAAACTGCATTGATATTTGAATGCACACAAGATGAGAAATTATTATTTAAGCCTCACTGGCTTGACTGGAAAACAAAACAAACAAAATGACATAACAGCAACAGCAAAAAACCTTCTTCAGTAGATTTGTAACAAGATCCAGTCTAATAATACAACATTCAAAATGCACATGACAGACAATATTGATCAGGCTAAATATTTTAATTTTATCTTATACGAAACTTTATCAAGAGTCATTGAAATTCAAATGTCAAATTAAAAAAAATGAGATTTGCATTTTCATTGGGCTCTCTAATTTCTGTTTAAAGAAAATCCTATAGTAGGTATTTACAATGTGGAGAAAATATTTAATGATGCTAAGACCTAGAAGATTACTGACTAGATGGCATAAACTTATAAAAGAGGAAACAGAAAAAAAGGAGAAAATTAATAAAACCAGTAGTCAACTGATTGAAAAAATCAACAAAACTAACAAATACTTAGTGACACTGATAATGAAAAAATAGAGAAGATACAAATTGTCAATATAAGGATTGGAAGAAAACATATCACTACTAACCCTATGAATATTAAAACGATTAAAAGATTACTATGGATTAAAACCACTTTATGCCAACAAATTAGATGACTGAAGTGAATGCCAAAATTCCTTAAAAAAAACAGATTATCAAAACTGACTCAAGAAATAGAAAATTCTGAATAGACTTATAACCAATTAAGTTATTTAGTAAAAATCCCAGGCTCAGATGACTTCACTGGTAAATTCTATCAAATATATAAGGAATAAAAAATACCATCATTTAAAAAAAGTTTCAGGAAATATATGAACAGAGAATATTTACCAATTTATTGTAGAAGACCAATATTACCCTGATACTAAACTAGACAAAAGTATTGCAATAAAAACTACAGTAAAACTGTCCAGCAATATCCTTCATAAATACAAACACCAAAATACTAAACAAAATATTAGCAAATTCTAATAAAAATTAACAAATATCTTAACACTGTAAATTTGTTTTAACATCTCAACGACAATTAATTCATAAAATATACAGATAGATTAAAGGGTGGAAAACACCTGGTCATCCCAATAGACATGCAAAAAAGTTTTGATAAGATTAAATACACATTCATGACAACAACTCTTAATAAACCAGGAATAGAAGGGAATTTCCTTATTCTGGTATATTATATGTAATATATATATATATATATATATATATATATATATATATAAAACTTATAGCATGTCATAATTATGAATAAAAATGATTTACAGGAGCAACATCTGCTCTCTTCATAGGTGTCAGGATACAAGATTAACACACAAAAATAAATTATATACTTGCAAAGGTTTGGATGTTGTTTGTCCCTGCCAAAACTCATATGCTCTTGATTCCCAATTCAATTCCCAATGTGGTGGTGGAGCCTAGGAGGAGGTCTTTGAGTCATGGGGGTGAATCCCTCATGAATAGATTAATGCTTTCCTGCAGAGGTGAGTGAGTTCTCCCTCTCCTAGAAAAGGATTAGTTCCCATGAAAGGAGATTGTTAAAAGAGTATGGATTACTTATTCTCTCTCTCTTGCTTCCTTTCTTGCCATGTGATCTCTTTGCACATGCTGGCTCCCCTTCCACTTTTCATCATGAGTGGAAGCAGCCTGAGGCCCTTTCCAGACGCAGCTGCCCAATCTGGACTTTCCAGCCATCAGAATCATGAGTCAAAAAACCTCTTTTCTTTATAAATTACCTAGTTTTCTCAGGTATTCTCTTTTAGCAACACAAAATGGGTGAGAAAATCTATCTATGTATCTATCTATCTACCTATCTAAATGAAAAGACAAAACAAGCCACAGACTAAGAGAAAACATTTGCAAATCATATATCTAATAATAATTTGTATCCAAAATATGTCTGTATTCTTGTGCTAAGATCACGTCTTGATTATTGTAGATGTACAATGAGTTTTGAAATCAAGTAATGTAAGTTCTCTAACTTTATTATTTTTCAAAATTATGTTGGGTTTTCTCAGTCCTTTACACGTTCATACCAATTTTAGGATAAGCTTGTCAAATTCTACCATAATTATGTTGGAATTTTAATAGGCATTACATTAAATTTACACATCAATTTGAAAAACAGTTCTCATCTTAATAACATGGAGTTTTCCAACACACAACTATAGCATGTCTTTCTACTTCTTTAGACATTCTTTACTTTGTCTCAGCAATATTTTGTTTTCAAGGTATGTCTTGTACTTCTTTCATTAAATTATTTTCCCAGTATTTTATTTTTGATGCTATTTTAAATTAAATGTTTTCTTGATTTTATATTCAGATTTTTGTTGCTAATATATAGATATTTCATCTATGAATATGTAAGTAGCTAATAAGCACATGAAAAACACTCAAAGTTATTAGTCTTTAGAGAAATGCAAATTACAATCATAGTGAGACATCATTATACACTTAATAGGATGACTATAACCAAGAAGACTGATGGTACCAGGTGTTGGCATGGACACGGAGAAACAAGTGAGAATGTGAATAAGTGCAGCCACTTTGGAAAACAATTTGGTCTTTTCTGAAAACTTAAACATATTGTATAATTACAAGCAATGCAGGAATTCCTCTTCTGGATATCTGCCAAAGGGAAAAGAAAACATTTGACAACACAGTTTCTTGAACATGAACATGATCATAATAGCCAATACCTGGAAATAATCTTAATGTCCATCAACTGGTTAATGGATAAACCATATATGGTGCATAATTATAAATGTTAAAATATGAAGGGATTTCAAAGATATTTTCAGTAAAACAGCTAGACACAAAAACTTACACAGTGAATCATTTTATTTATATGAAAATTCTAGAGAAGATAAATTTCTGGAAAATGAAAACATATTGTTTGCTTGGCAGTGGGAGTGGGCGGGGTGATTGACTTCAAAGGAGAAAGTGAACATTTTAGCATGATGAAAACGATCTAAAATTAGATTGTGGAAATGGTCACACTATTGTAGAAATTTACTAGAGACCACTGATCTTACGGTTTATAAAAGCTGTTCAAAACATTTTTTAAACAATTTAAACATAATTTCTAACATTTATTTGAAGATATTCATTGTCTTAGGCCATTTTGTGCTGTTATAACAGGGTATCTGAAACTGGGTAATTTCTAAAGAATAGAAATTTGTTTCTTACAGTTCTAGAGGCTGGGAAGTCCAAGATCAATCATTGGCCTCTTGTAATGGTCTTCTTGCTGCATTCTCACATAGCAGAAGACAGAGGGCAAAGAAGGAGGAACACTGTGTCCTCACGTGGCAGAAGATCAAAAGAGAGTGAACCCTGTCCCACAAGCGCTCTTTGTAGTGGCATTAATCTATTCACGAATCATAGCCCTTGTGACCTAAGCACCTTCCATTAGGCCCCACCTCCTGATACTGTTGCATTAGGGATTAAATTTCCAATACATGAATTTTGAGGGAAACATTCAGATCATGGCACTCATAATACCTGCTTTGATGTCTTTGCTAAACTCTATCCTCTGCTGGCTAAGCTACACAAAGGTGGTGATCACAGGCAGTAGAGCAGCTAACTTGCAAATGTAACTGGGACAGTTCAGTTTCTCCAGCCAACTCCTCTTTCATGTTCGACTCTTCTCTTATTTCTGACTGCTGTTTTCCTCAGGACTCCCACATATGCATAGTTTTGGGGTTCGTCTAGGATTTGGACAGAGTTTGTATTCAGGTTCTTGATCCCATTCCACTAGCAGGGCTCTGTTCTCAGGGCTTTCTCTCTATATTTTCTGCAGCCCTCCTGTTGTATTACTCTGTCCTCTGCTACCTAGATCCAGCAAGATTGTGACTTTTTTTCACTGCTAGATCTGATGGATAGATCTGAGAAGCACCTTCAGGCACAAAACACCACAAACACAATTCTTACCTATTCTAGTCACATTCATTCAAGAGGAAATGTTTCTGCTATCTGCTGAAACACCTTATAGTACTTTTAAAAATATATATTTTATATTCCTAGGGCGTGGCCATTTTTTAAATTTTAAATTGATAAAACCTGCTCAAGATAGACTACTTTGAAGCAATGAAATTGTTTCCATTTCATTCCATGAAAACTCAAAGTACCCAGAGATAGCCAGGAACTGAGAGAGCTATTTTGCTTGAAATTGTATAAGAACATAATGAGAAAGATAAGATTTCTAGAACAAGAGCAGTTAGGAAACTGTTTTAGTCCATTTTGTGTTGCTGTAACAGAAATACCTGAGACGGGGTGATTTANTTCCAATACATGAATTTTGAGGGAAACATTCAGATCATGGCACTCATAATACCTGCTTTGACATCTTTGCTAAACTCTATCCTCTGCTGGCTAAGCTACACAAAGGTGGTGATCACAGGCAGTAGAGCAGCTAACTTGCTAATGTAACTGGGACAGTTCAGTTTCTCCAGCCAACTCATGTTCGACTCTTCTCTTATTTCTGACTGCTGTTTTCCTCAGGACTCCCACATATGCATAGTTTTGGGGTTGGTCTAGGATTTGGACAGAGTTTGTATTCAGGTTTTTGATCCCATTCCACTAGCAGGGCTCTGTTCTCAGGGCTTTCTCTCTATATTTTCTGCAGCCCTGCTGTTGTATTACTCTGTCCTCTGCTACCAAGATCCAACAAGATTGTGACTTTTTTTCACTGCAAGATCTGATGGATAGATCTGAGAAGCACCTTCAGGCACAAAATACCACAAACACAATTCTTACCTGTTCTAGTCACATTCATTCAAGAGGAAATGTTTCTGCTATCTGCTGAAACACCTTACAGTACTTTTAAAAATATGTATTTTATATTCCTAGGGCATGGCCATTTTTTTATTTTAAGTTGATAAAACCTGCTCAAGATAGACTACTTTGAAGCAATGAAATTGTTTCCATTCCATGCCATGAAAACTCAAAGTACCCAGAGATAGCCAGGAACTGAGAGAGATATTTTGCTTGAAATTGTATAAGAACATAATGAGAAAGATAAGATTTCTAGGACAAGAGCAGTTTGGAAACTGTTTTAGTCCATTTTGTGTTGCTGTAACAGAAATACCTGAGACGGGGTGATTTATAAAGGAAAGAGGTTTATTAGGCTAACAATTCTGGGACAGCTGCATTTCGCATGGGCCTCAGGCTGCTTCTACTCATGGCAGAAAGCAGCAGGCAGCCAGTGGGTGCAAGCAGATCACATGGCGAGAGGAGGCAAGAGAGAGAAGCAAGAGAGAGGAGGTGCCAGGGTCTTTTAAACAACAAGCTCTTGCAGGAACTGAGTGAGAACTCACTCATTAATCCCCCCTCCCCCATGGAGAGCATTAATCCATTCATGAGGGATCCGCCCCCATGACTCAATCAGTTTCCGACACTGCCACATTGGGGATCAAAATTCCACATGAGTTTTGGAGGGGACAACACATCCAAACTCCATCATTCCACCTATGGCCCCCCAAAATTCATGTCACTCTCACATACAAAATACAATTGTTCCATCCCAACAGTCCCAAAAGTCTTAGCTTGCTCCAGCACCAGCTTAAAATTCCAAAGTCCAAAGTCTCATCTGAGACCAAAAGCAAAAGTCCTTCCAGCTGTGAACCTGAAAATCAAAACCAAATTTATCTACTGCCAAGATACAATAGTGGAACAGACATTGGGTATACATTCCCATTCCAAAAGGGAGAAATAGGCCAGAGGAAAGGAAAAACAGGTCCCAAACAAGTCCGAAATCCAGCAGGGCAGACATTAAATCTCAAAGCTAGCGAATCAGGTACCTTGATTCCATGTTCGACTGCCTTTGCACACTGGTTGGGGGTGGGGACCCCAAGTCCTTGGGCAGCTCCGCTCCTATGGCTTTCTTGGTCTCAGGCCACACTTCACCTCTCCCAGGCTTGTGTTCAACTCTGGTAGCTCTACAGGTCTGGAGTCTCCTTTGCAGTCCCACTCTCACGGCTCTACTAGGTATGGCACTGTTGGGGTTTCTCTGCTGCAACTCTGACCCCACATTTCTGCTCGGCATTGCTCTAGTGCAGGCTGTCTGTGGGGACTCCACCCCTGTGACAGATCTCTTCCTGGGCCCCCAGACTTTTCCATACATACTTTGAAATCTGGGTGGAGGCTCCCAAGCCTTCCCAGCTCTGGCATTGTGTGAGCCTGCAGACCTAACACCACATGGATGCTGCCAAGACTTCCAGCTTGTATTTTCCAAAGCTGCAGGTCCAGCCACACCTGGGGCCAATTTAGTCACAGCTGGAGCAGCCAAAGCAGCTGGGGTGCTGGTGTTGGAAGCAGCTTCTCAAGGTGGCCCTGGGCAGCGAGCCCATGGAGGGTGCCTTGGGCCTGTTCACCAAGACCATTCTCTCTCCCTAGGCCTTTGGGCCGGAAATGGAAGGGTTGGCTCCAGAGGCTTCTGCAATGCCTTCAGGGCCTTTTCCTCCTTCTCTTGATTCCCTTTTCTTTGTACTGATCTTCTTAGCTAATGGTCACTGGGCTGCACCATTGCATGCTCTCTGCTTTTCTACCACTTGGCCAGGCTGCAAATTTTCCAAATCTTTATGCTCTGCTTCCCTTTTAAATTCTGGCTTTACATCATACCTTCTCTGCCATAACTCAGCGTAGACTGTTAGAAATAACCATGCAGTATCCTTAATGCTTTGCTGCTTGGAAATTTCTTTCGCCAGATACTCTGGATCACAACTCTTAAGTCCCACCTTCCACAAAGTCCAAGGGCACAGACACAATGCAGCCAAATNACATTGGGGATCAAAATTCCACATGAGTTTTGGAGGGGACAACACATCCAAACTCCATCATTCCACCTATGGCCCCCCAAAACTCATGTCACTCTCACATACAAAATACAATTGTTCCATCCCAACAGTCCCAAAAGTCTTAGCTTGCTCCAGCACCAGCTTAAAATTCCAAAGTCCAAAGTCTCATCTGAGACCAAAAGCAAAAGTCCTTCCAGCTGTGAACCTGAAAATCAAAACCAAATTTATCTACTGCCAAGATACAATAGTGGAACAGACATTGGGTATACATTCCCATTCCAAAAGGGAGAAATAGGCCAGAGGAAAGGAAAAACAGGTCCCAAACAAGTCCGAAATCCAGCAGGGCAGACATTAAATCTCAAAGCTAGCGAATCAGGTACCTTGATTCCATGTTCGACTGCCTTTGCACACTGGTTGGGGGTGGGGACCCCAAGTCCTTGGGCAGCTCCGCTCCTATGGCTTTCTTGGTCTCAGGCCACACTTCACCTCTCCCAGGCTTGTGTTCAACTCTGGTAGCTCTACAGGTCTGGAGTCTCCTTTGCAGTCCCACTCTCACGGCTCTACTAGGTATGGCACTGTTGGGGTTTCTCTGCTGCAACTCTGACCCCACATTTCTGCTCGGCATTGCTCTAGTGCAGGCTGTCTGTGGGGACTCCACCCCTGTGACAGATCTCTTCCTGGGCCCCCAGACTTTTCCATACATACTTTGAAATCTGGGTGGAGGCTCCCAAGCCTTCCCAGCTCTGGCATTGTGTGAGCCTGCAGACCTAACACCACATGGATGCTGCCAAGACTTCCAGCTTGTATTTTCCAAAGCTGCAGGTCCAGCCACACCTGGGGCCAATTTAGTCACAGCTGGAGCAGCCAAAGCAGCTGGGGTGCTGGTGTTGGAAGCAGCTTCTCAAGGTGGCCCTGGGCAGCGAGCCCATGGAGGGTGCCTTGGGCCTGTTCACCAAGACCATTCTCTCTCCCTAGGCCTTTGGGCCGGAAATGGAAGGGTTGGCTCCAGAGGCTTCTGCAATGCCTTCAGGGCCTTTTCCTCCTTCTCTTGATAATCCCCTTCCTTTGTACTGATCTTCTTAGCTAATGGTCACTGGGCTGCACCATTGCATGCTCTCTGCTTTTCTACCACTTGGCCAGGCTGCAAATTTTCCAAATCTTTATGCTCTGCTTCCCTTTCAAATTCTGGCTTTACATCATACCTTCTCTGCCATAACTCAGTGTAGACTGTTAGAAATAACCATGCAGTATCCTTAATGCTTTGCTGCTTGGAAATTTCTTTCGCCAGATACTCTGGCTCACAACTCTTAAGTCCCACCTTCCACAAAGTCCAAGGGCACAGACACAATGCAGCCAAATTCTTTGCTATGGTGTAGCAAGGGTGATCTTTTGTCCAATTCCCAAAAAGTTCCTCATTTCTGTCTGAGACCTTATCATCCACATGGTCTTTACTGTTCACATTTCTATCAACATTCTGGTCACAGCCATTTAACCAATCTCTAAAATCTTCCAAATTTTCCCTCATCTTTTTCTCTTCTTCTAAGTCATCCAAACTCCTCCAACCTTTGCCCATTACCCAGTTCCAAAGCTGTATCCACATTTTCAGGTATCTGTATAGCAACACTCCACTCCTAGGTACCAATTTTCTGTACTAGTCCATTTTGTGTTGCTATAACAGAAATACCTGAGACTGGGTGATTTATCAAGGAAATAGGTTTATTTGGCTTATGATTCTGGGACAGCTGCATCTAGTGTGGGCCTCAGGCAGCTTCTACTCATGGTGGAAAGTGGCAGGCAGCCGGCAGGTACAAGCAGATCACATGGTGAGAGGAAGCAAGAGAGAGAAGCAGGAGAGAGGAGGTGCCAGGGTCTTTTAAACAACAAGCTCTTGCAGGAACTGAGTGAGAACTCACTCACTTATCCCCCCTCCCCCAGGGAGAGCATTAATCCATTCATGGGTGATCTGCCCCCATGACTCATTCAGTTTTCAATACTGCCACATTGGGGATCAAAATTCCACATGAGTTTTGGAGGGGACAACACATCCAAACTCCATCATAACCAGAGTGGGAGAAGTTTTAAACTCATATTTGATTGGTAATGATGGTGTCTAGAATATTCTAATTTCTCATCTACTTTGGTATTTTGTGTTCTTCATTAGAAAAAAATTGAAAATTTTGTATAAATTTTGGTGATTGAATTGCAAGCAACAAGAATACAAGTCTAGCTGACTTAAGCAAAAATGAAGTTTTTTGAAAGAAGTTAGGAACACATGTAATATATGGAAAACCTGGCTAAAGGAGGCCTGAATATAACAAGGGTCCAGAGAATCTCCAGAGGGCTAGGAAGGAGGAAGTAAGAAACAGTTTAACCAATAAAAGTTCAGCCACTGGGTGAATGAATCACAGCTGCTGCTTCTTTCCATTTTTCAAGATTAAGTGTGAAGGACTCAACTGGCCAACCTCAGGTAACATGCCCACCCTGGCTTTACTGAGAATTGCTAATGCAGTCTGTGTACCTAGATTGCTTTTAATACTCGTAGAGGGCACTCATGTTTAGTTTTCCCATCTACACACAGATAGAAGAGGAACCCAAAAGAAAGTTCTGATTCTATAGGGCAATTGATGAGGCACTAGATACACAATCCATAAATTTGGTGTTTTCTCTTTCCAACATCACAATCAAGTTAGGAGCCCCATATTGTTCCATGTCCCATATGCAATATATATAACAGTGCTTGACACATAGTAAATAACTATATATTAACTGATTGACTTATCATCCTATTAAACAGAAACCCCTAAAATTGAATGAGAAAAATTTTAGTCATGAATTTTAAAACTGATAGAATAATTTATGATATTCTTGCTTACAGTTTTATTTTAATGTGATTAAGAGATCTAAATAATGAGTATTTTCTGTCATTATAGAGATTCTTCACTTAATTTTTAAAGTTTTAGCAATTGAGGAGAGAATTAAGATTATAAATTGACTGGAAAAGCAGAAAAGGAACTCGGGCATGTCTGTAACAGATGGTAAAAACAAAGTCATCATTGTTTTCATTTAATCATTTCTCATCCAATTCATTATTGATTGTAACACTTGTACTTGCACTGTTTCCCAAAATGGAGGAAAAAGTGCTTTGTACATTATTGAAGGGGGGAGAAAAATGCCTTTGATGATCTTTATACATAAAGGATGAAATTAGATTACTTGTAGTTACAGACACTTGCTATCCACCTAATATATCTGTAGACAAACAGTGAAAGCAAGTCCTGACACACACAGCAGGAAAGACGTGGGGAAACACAGTGAAAGGCAATAGGTATAACTAAACAAATTTACTCTTCTCCCTACCCCAAAATAGCAAGTGTCTAAAAACAGGACTGTGCTAATGTTATTTTACTTGACTCAGAGCAATAGCGGAGTTTGTATTTTACTTTATTGCAGCCTTCCCTTGTTAATAGAAAATAAGAACCATTAAAAGATTCTAAAATCAAGAGGATTTGTGATATATTAATCTCTTAAGGAAGGTGGTATCTTATTAATTTCTAAAGACCTGTGTCAAGTGAGAATTACCATAAGTATATCAGTGACATTGAAAATTAATCATTTCCTCTTTGAGTTTTTGGTATAATCTAATTCATTTTATGTTTACACATTCTCCAGGTTATTTTTTGCCAATTCACATGTTAAGCGTGTTAACATTAACTCACCTAAAATGAGCTTCCTCACTCCAGGCTGCCAGTGTGAAACCCTCAATAACAACCACACAGCCCTATGTGAATTATGTAAATGACATACTGATACATCATTATAGAATAGACTTTACGACAGCTCTTGGATCCTTTCATATAGGTAGTATCTCTCATGAAGTCAAAGCTACCCCAGTTTCTGAGAATGTTGACTTTACTGTTTAAATCAGAAGTGGAGGAAGAAAATAAAAGAGGAAATACCACAATATAAAATAAAATAAAATAAAATAAATTAAATTAAATTAAATAAAAAAGACCCCTTATATTCCTTTTGAAGAAGAAACTGATGGGAGGCTATAAAAGGATTCAAGGAGAGTTTTCTATTTTCTTTTTTACTGTTTTCAAAACTTCCTTATTTACTTTTTCCTTTTTTTATATTAATATTATCATTTCTTTACATTCTATAATGTTGTGGAGCAGTTGGAAGAGAGGTGGAAAAGGGAAGAAAAGGGATGGAAGAAGGAGGAAGGAGGAGGGGTGGGATTGAGGCCTGTGGCACCCCCCCTCATTCCCACAGAGGAGACCAGGGGTTCCCAGTGGTGGCTTGGTCATTGCCCGACTGAGTACAGATGTTAGGGGGCTGTGGAAAAAGCCCTCACCCACCACCACCCCAGCTCGGGAACCCAAGATCCTTCCTGCAGTGGCTCAGTGGTCCTCAATGGGCTGGTTGCAGGTATCAGGGGGGTGTGGCTGAGGCCCTAGGCCACCACTCTGGCTTAGGAGAGCCCAGGGAACTTCCTGTGGCAGCTCAGTGGTTATTGCTGGGATGATTGTGGGTATCAGGAGGCATGGCTGAGGCTCCAGCCTTTTTGCTTTTCTGGCTTGGTAGCTGTTTTAGTCCATACCTGATTCTGAGACTGGGTAATTTATAAAGAACAGAGGTTTATTTGGCTTACAATTCTGGCACAGCTGCATCTGGTTGGGACTCAGGCTGCTTCTACTCATGGCAGAAAGCAGCAGGCAGCCAGCAGGCACAAGTAGATCACAAGGTGAGAGGTAGCAAGAGAGAAAGAGGAGGTGCCAGGGTCTTTTAAACAACCAGCTCTCACAGGAACTAGTAGAGTGAGAACTTACTACCCTTCCTCTGCCAGGGAGAGCATTAATCCATTCATGAGGGATCTGCCCCCATGACTCACACAGCTTCCAGCACTGCCACATTGGAGATCAGATTTCCACATGAGTTTTGGTGGGCACAACACAACACATCCAAAGTCTATCAGTAGCCCAGTGGATTTCTGATCCCTCTAGGTGTTACATGTGTTCTTTGGTGAAATCAAACTTTTACTACTTAATATCAAACTTTGTCTGTGGTTGTGGGTACTTTGTTTTTTCTTTCAGTTCTGTGTTGGATTATTTACTGTTCCCACCACTTAAACTCTGCACTGGAACTAATTTGTTGTCCTTTGCTTAATTCTAAAATGCAGGAAATTCTTGTGGGGACAGTACTTGAGCTCTGTGGTTAAGCTAAATTGCTGCTTTGCTGTTGATTCCCTAGGGAAGGCTTTTTGTGCAGCTCAGGTTTTAATGGTTGACTTTATAGGTACTTCCAGATCTAGTGAGATCCAGTGCACCTGGGTTGTGTTGTAACTCTGGTCTGGGCCTGAGTCTTTTCATCAAACTGCACCTCATGCAATTCTATATTCTTGACCAGACTCCTCTGAGTGGTCCTACACTGACTGGGGGCAGATCAGCTGTCCTTGCTGTGTCCCAGTATTTCCCTGGTGAGTCCATCTCCCCCACAGCCTGTGCTCCAAACACTTCCCATGAGGTGGGCCATGCTCTGGTTCCTTACAAGGACTCACTGGCCTCTGAGTGGCTCCTTTTTTTCAGTTGTGGTGGCTCCCCACTCGTATGTGGGTCAATGGGAACCCTATTAGTGGTCTTGCCAGCCTGGGGGTCACCAAGGCCTTCTTCTCACCTGTCACCTCCAAGCAACTTCATCCAAAGGGCACAGCTGAGGCTTTTGGCAGCTCCTGCTCCATGCACTCAGCAGCAACAGCCTGAAAGTGGCCAGGATTTGAAATGGTCAGAGTGGTTTTTTCTTTCTCTCATTATGGCTTCTCCCACCTTCATGTACTCTGTAGGTCTCTGCTCCTCTTCCCCTGAGCTCCAGCAGCTCCAGCTTGGCTGATGTTACATTTTTATCATTGTAAATTGGTTGATTTGTGGGAGAGAGTGACACTGGGGACCGTCTATTCCACCATCTTTACTAGAAGTCTTATTTTACTTTTTCATAGAAAGATTAGAATTAATAGGTTTCACTTTCTGCTTATACTGGTTTCATCTCATAAATGTTTTTTCCTTAAGAAAGACAAAACTTGATAAGAAATCTAAGTGAAAAGTCCAAGAAACATTCTTTAATATACCTAATCACAGTAAGTAAAAGACACTGAGTATAAGAGATATAAAATTTTATTTTAGGATTTTTTTTTTAGAATTACAGAAATAACCACAATTCACAAATGATAAGCATCCTGAAGATACACGTACATAATACACTTTTCCTTTGAAAAATATTGATGCTGGCAAAAGACAAAATTTAAAGAAATTTAGCTAAACAATCTAATTGGCTTTTATTTGCCAATTGGCTTTTATTTGCAATTCATTGATTGGGTAGCATCTCACTTAAGGGGCCGGCCAGGTAGCGCACTGCTACAGTGCGCCACTTGGGAGCGCGGTGGCGCTCCCGCTGAGGGTTCGGATCCCACATACAGACCGGTTCCCGCTCACTGGCTGAGCGAGGTGCGGGCGCAACACCGAGGGTTGCGATCCCGTTGCCGGTCCTGGTCCGGTACGGGCACGACACTGAGGGTTGTGATCCGTTGCCAGACACGAAAAAAGACAAAAAGGAAAAAAAAAACAAAAACAAAAACAGAGATGCTATGCTGGGCGTGGCAGAATAGACAGTTTTATAAGGTAACTTGAGCAGAAACAAGGAAACAGCAAAACACAGATTGGTCAACATCAGTTACTTCAGGTTACTTTCATTGTGAAGGTTAAAGCAGAGGTGACTTCGTTATTATGTCTGCTAAACCTAGCCTGTTTGGGGATTTGGCTATTATCTTTCTTTCCTAATTTCTTGAAAGGTCCAATAAAAAACTTAGTTTTGGTTTGGGGATGTAGAACTTCAGCATGAGTGACTCCATTTTGTTTTGGTCTCTTTTGGTCTAGTGTAGAAACGGTCCAAATCACTGACCTCCTTTAAATTTTAATTAACAGTACAGTATAAGCTAAGCAGAACTTCATTAACTTCAATTGCAGAAGTGGAAAGAAACATTGATTCTGAAAGTAAATTAACTTGAAATCAGAATTCTGGGAAGATAGTGGAGTAGGAAGCCCCATGACTGTGTTTCCCCACCTAGACAATAATTACAGTGTCAGAATCTGCCTGATGTAAGTATTTTGGAACTCTGTACTCTATCAAAAGCTTGCAACTTTCAGGGGGAGACTTGAATGGTGAAGTGGATTAAATTCAATCAGTTTAGCTCTTAGCAAAGTAACAATACCCATCCCCACTTCCAGACCTGTGGCAGGCAGTTGTGCACATGTTCCTGAAGCAACTTGCACACAGCTTGCAGGAACCAGGGTGGGCAAAAAAGACTTTGTCTTCCAAATATCAGAGATCTGTGCTTTGATTGCCAATTGCTGCTTCTGATCATAGAGGTGCAGACAATGTCAGGGGACCATTGTTGTTGCACCTTCCCCCATTGTGATCCAAAGTCACAAATAATTCAAAAGTGAAAGGATGGAAGAAGACATTCCATGAAAATTGTAACAAAAAGAGAGCAGGGATGACTATACTATCAGATAAAATAGACTAAATCAAAAAGTTTATGAGACAAGGAGGACATTGTATATTAATAAAAGGTTTAATAAAGCAAGAAGACAACAATTATAAACATTTATGTACCTAATAACACATCATCAAAATATATAAATTAAAAGCTGATAAAATTGAAGGGAGAAATAGACAGTTCTAAATAACAGTTGGAGACTTCAGTACCACACTCACATTAACAGATAGAACAACCAGACTGAAGAGACGTGAGAAAACAGAGGACTTATGCAACACAAAATCCAACCAGATTTAACAGAAATATATGGAACACTGTTCCCAAAAACAGCATGCAAGCATTCTTCTCAAGTACACATGAGACATTGTCCAGGATAGATCCTATGTTAGGCGACAAATTAATTCTCAATAGATTTGTTTTTAAAAACTTAGACAAATTAAATTTAGCAGAGTTTATCTGAACAAAGATCAATTCATGAATCAGGCAGAATAAGGACAGATTCAGAGAGACATTAGCATTCAGAGAGTTTATTAATATACAATGTCCATCTTGTCTTATAAACTGGGAGAGGTTAGAGAGGTCCACCCAGCAACATGGGCAGGCAGTGTTTATAGACAGAAAGATGAAGTAACGTGCACAAACAGCTTGATTGGTTACAGCTGGGTGTTTAT
>NW_007728937.1:0-9253 GCF_000696425.1 Galeopterus variegatus
TAATCAAACTATATTAACCTTTTATCCTGCAAATTTGGTGTAATTTTTTATTAGTTCCAGTTTGTGGGGGGGTGCTTTTTTGGTTGGTTTTTGGCCAATTATGGCAGATTTTCTACATAGATAATCATGTCTTCTGTGATGAAGACTATTTTATTTTTTGATTCAAAATCTATATACTTTTTCTTTTCTTGTCTTGTCTTGTTGCTCCATCACACTTTTAAGTACATGTCAATGCCTTTTTTTCCCAGCAAAATGTAATGGCAATTGGAGAAAAAATTATGTTGGCATCATTTTTTTTTTTTAGTTTACCACTATGTTGTTCTCAATATAACATCTTACAAGTTATAAGTTATTATTAATTTTTATAGAGTAAAAGAATAAGTGAGTGAGTATATTAGTCCATTTTCTGTCACTCATAACAGAATACCTGAACCTGGGTAATTTATAAAGAAATAAAATTTATTTCTTACAATTTTGGAAGTCAGTAAGTCCAAGGTCTAGGAGGCACATCTGGTGAGAGCCTTCTTCTGGGTGAGAATTCTCTACAGAGTCCCATGGCTATGCTGGGTATCACAGGGCAGTGATGGGGGAGAGTGTTCATTAACATGCTCATTAGCTCTCCTTATAAAGCCACCAGTTCACACCCATGATAACCCACTAAACCATTAACCAATTACTCCATGAATGGGTAATCCATTCATGACAGCATAGTCCTCATGATTCAACCATCTCTTAAAGGCCCCACCTTCCAACACTGCCTGCCACATTGGGATCAAGCTCCAATGAGCTTTGGGAGGATATTCAATGCACAGCAGTGAGTGAATAAAAGCTAGACAAATTATTGACATGTTTCTCCATTTTCAAATTGAGCATATCAATGCATATCTCATAGGGTCATTGTGAAAGATCAGTGTAAAGGTTAGGGCTTTGTAAATAATATCATTTTCTTCTCTTCTCAGACTTTATGTATGGGAAGAAGTATACATTAGTTTTAAATTGTTACTGTAACAAATTATCACAAACTTTGGAACTTAAAATCTAAAATGTACTATTTTACAGTTCTGTAGGTTAAATGTTCAATACAGACTTCACTAAGCCAAAATAAAGGTGTTCTATCTGAAGGTTTTAAGGAAGGATATATTTCCTTGCCTTTTCTAGCTTCTAAAGGCCATCCACATTCTTTGATTCTTGCAATTCTTCCTCCATCTTCAAAACAACAGCAGGCTGAATTCTTCTCACACTTTGACTTTCTCCTTCTTTTTCTGTCTCAGATTTCTGACCCAGCCAGGAAAGTTTCTCTACTTTTAAGGACTTATATGATTAGATTGGGCTCCCTCAGATAATCCAGGATAATTTTCTCATCTCGAGGTCTGTACCCTTAATCATATCTGCAAAGTCTCTTTGACCATGTAAGGTCACATACGAGTACTCACAGGATCTGCAGATTAGAGCATGGACATCTTTGGAGGGGTTTTATTCTGCCTATCACAAGGCATGATGATAATATTACTATTATTTTTATTATTCAACTAAATTTCTTCAGTATTCTAATGCTATAAATAAAAAACAATAATAAATAAAAATGGTAAAGTGTATTATTGCTCTAGCTCTCCTTTGGTAAGGAATGCAATAGTAAAGGAGAAAAAGAATTATAATCTATTCTCTACATCCCTCCCCCAAACTCAGTCCCAGTTCTAGTTACCTTCAGTGAATCTTGAAATGATGTTTTGTGGATAAAGGAGTTTATGGTTTGATTAATACACTCAGCCTGTTGAGTGTGAGTCCACAACTTTACTGTGCAAAGTCATCAGTTTGTGTACCTTAAGCATGTGCTCAACCCTGAATAAGCCTATCTTATTGTGCCCTGTGATCTCCTATGAATGTCTGCTTAAGCCTAACTGTCTATACTAGACTTAGGTCGTAAAATCTTTACCTTCAGCCAGCATATTACCTGGGAAGACAGCACTATCCTTATGCCTTTCTACCTCTTAGGCTTGTCTTTCTACCAACATGAAATGCCCTTCACATCAGTTCACCTTTATGCCTGTTTATAATTTCTTCCTAAAGATTTATTCCAATCCTATATCTTCCATGAACTCTTTCTTGAATATCAGTATCTATATATTTGGGGGCACTAAAGCACCATATTTGTTAATGTGGTTCAGTTCTCACAACAACCTGTAGTAGCTTGTAAAATTAACTTTATCTGAGAAAGATGAATATTCTGGTTTTTGCAATGGTAACTTTTGTGTAGCCTTCATTTATAGCCTCATTTTTTACTAAAACTAAGCATGATATCTTTACTAAAAAGGATAAAGATGCCATAAAAGTTAGCATCTACTTTGTGATGGGTTGAACTGCTTCTACTTCCTTTACAAACAGAGGCTGCAAAACTCACAGATCTGAGATTAGTGGTTAAAACGCAGAAGTTTTTGTGAATTTCCTTCTTCAACAGTATGTTTTCTTCATTGAGTTTAAGAAATGAAATGTTGGCATAGGATTTTATTATTGCTGTTCATTACTGTAGCACATCAGTCTCAAGTAATTGTCAATCACTCTAAAAAGATACTGCATACTACTAAATTGGCCTGACTCAAGTTTCTGGAGATCAGCCAACTGGACCAGCTGGTTCCTTAATATGCAGTATGTCATTCCACAGACAACAACAGAAATGAGGTACTAACAGAATGTTGTTTCTACAGTAGAACCACACACACCGGCAAAAAAGTCATCTTTAGAACCGTATGATATTGACTGGTTTTCATAGAAAAAATCCTATGGAATCACTGAGGCCACAATTAAAGTAAGCAAATATTCTTTCTCCCATGCTCTGCAGATAAGGAATTTCATCATCTACTGCTTTTATATTTACTCCTAAAGGATAAATTCCTGCCTAAACCAACATCATTTTCAATAGGCCCGACAGCAATATCGTTTCTCCCATGCTCTGCAGATAAGGAATTTCATCATCTACTGCTTTTATATTTACTCCTAAAAGATAAATTCCTGCCTAAACCAACATCATTTTCAATAGGCCCGACAGCAATATCGATCTATGTTCCAAGGGAGGGATGGACTGGAGAGGAGTTGGTATACAGATTGCTCTAAAGCATGATCTGTGAGCACACTATTGGTATTAATCTGAGAGTTTGTTAGATATGGAGGATGTTGGCCTCAACCCAGATTTGCTAAATCACAATCTACATTATAACAAGATCCCCAGGAGGTTCATTCAGCACATGAAAATTTGGCAAGCACTGCTCTAGAGAGTAGTGTTGTCGGGTTTGTAGTTCTATCAGAGAAACCAGACCTTCCTTCACTTGCATTTGTTTTACACCCGCCCAGCTCAACAGGTGTCCATCTTTCTCTAAACTCTTATAATTATTCTCTGCACAATTAATTTTGCAAGTAAATGACATGGTGTTCTGTTGTTTCTAATGATTTCATTTGTATTTGGTAGAAATGAAAAGTAGAATCTTACATATATTCATAGTTAATTAGGTGATTAGTATATGCAATTGACATAATTGCCTTGCATGAAGTTAAATTCATCCAGATTTTAAAATTCTGCTGTAACCAGTGCCTTCAACTACCTTGCATAACAGTTCTCATTGGTTTAGAAGGTACTTGAGGATGGATTACATCATTTTATTCTTAAGTACCCCAGCATGCTTTTCTGGGATACTTAATAAGGCACATAATATTTACCAAATCCGATGTTGTACAAACAGTTACACAATGAAAGCTTATTAGCAAAACTGTAATCGTCTCGGGAAATCAAGTTATATTACCTATGTGCCCTTAGAGCAACTTGACATACTGTTTGTGATTCAGCAGTGCTCAGTGAATTTAAAAAGCTGCTGAAGATGTGTTGCTCAATGTGTAAAGTACACGAGAAGCACAAGTGTTCTAGGTGGAGAGCGTGTTTGCTCTCTACCCTGACTCTGCCTCTACTTGTGCATTTACACAGGCATACACCACTGAGCTTTGAATTAATTCATTCAGCCTAGGCCATGTCTTGATCAAAGCCAGCAAATACAGAATTGGATTGAGATAAACTCAATCCTAACTCAGATTCAAGTCAGGTCCTCAAAAAAGCCACGGGGTGGGGGGAAACAGATATTTCACTCTGTGTGTGTTTTCATCCAGAGAACAAAATCGTTAATATTTATGCCTCAGCCTAAGTTGATAACTCAAAAGAAAGCCAATAGATTCCAAACAAAACAATAAACAAAAAGAAAGGAATATGAACACTTAATTATCACTATAAATGTGGTTCCTAAGTATACAATCTTTCAGACATGACCACTTATGAAAACTATACACTTGATACTGAAGATAACTTAGACAATTTCAAAATTCACTGAATAAACTTAAAACTTTGCTGAGAAATCTGTATCATAATAATTAATCTGAACATATTATTTTGCATTAATAACAATTTAAATAGCATGCATTTTTAAAATGGAAATGGAAATTTTTATGAAATATGTGTAGTTGTGTAATGAAACCTCTTTTCTAGATTAAAAGCAATAACCATACTTTTACTATACCAATTGATAAGTAGAGGGTGTTTCTATAATATGTAAATACAGGTCTATCACTGAAATACAGGGTTATAGTTTTTGTTATTTAATTGAGGCATAATATACATTGGATTTTAGTTTGGGGAGATTATGTTGAGTTAGGAATTATTCACTGTCCTTTCTCTGTACAACTCTGACAAGAGGCCACATCTATATTATTCAGGCATCCTTTCTTCTTTGGCATTCACCTTTTTTTTTTTTCTTGCTATATCAATTATTATTCCCTATATTCAAAGTCATTCTTGGTTACTTTGAAAAACTAACTTAAAGATTGGATTTTATATTAAATTTTCTTTTGTCATTATCAGTGATGTAATACACAGAGTGAGATTTTCAGTTTGATTAAGGTTCAGGCTCAGAATCAGAACGGGATATTGTGCTTATCTTAGTCACAGTTCTGCATGTATTTGATTGCATGAGGACATGTCATAATAATTGGAATATTTAAATTTTGTGCTCAGAAACCTCTGGATTCATTGTTAGTAAGTGACAAGTCGAATAAATAACTACAAAAGAAAATGCTAAAGTGGCTTACTTTGACTTACATATAAAATGTTATTATCAATTCAAAACCCATTGTACCGGAGAAAGTATGAAACTTTGGCTTTTGCTTATGGGCAAAAAATTGAGATGGTGGCCCCCACTTGTTTTACTAGGAACTAGCCTCACCCACTAACAGCAGCATTTTTTCCACCATTCTTATCACTGTGAATATGAAATTCATTTTGTATGAAGACTAAATAATTAAATTATGTAACGGAGCCCCACAAGCAAGGATAAAGAGTTTTACCTTTTGGAAATGATTTAATCTTCAATTAAAAAGTCAAATGTTTGCCACATTCGTGCTATGCCTTTACAAACGCTGTATTTTCATAAATATGCTATCATTATTGACTTTTATTTAAGTAGATACATAAGCCATTTTCTGCCCTTCTATAGAGAAGCAATATTCAGCATGACTTACAGTCTTTCTTATACCAGATTTAAATTTATCTTGCTAAAGTTTAAGGCTTCACAGCTCATAAGTATTTTAGAAAACACAATAATAGCTTTTGCCATTGCACTGTGAAAATTAGATGGCCAACTCCTTTCATAGCTCTTCTACTTACATAAATGTGTGCTTTCCCAAGCTTTTATTGATACTAATCTTTATTTATTGGTATTGTAAGTATACTTCTTTGACTTATTTTTAGGTGAGTGCTCTAGGGATTACATTCTCAACTTTTCACATGCTAATTACAGTTAATATTATATCATCGCACATAAAATATCAAAACAATGTAACCATGTAGGTTCATCTATTTCTCCATCTCTCTCTCTTTTCACATACTCATGCAGAAAGCTTCAGAATAGTTAAAATGGAAAAAAAAAAAAGAACTCATTTTATTTGCTCTTGTATAGGACAAAATCTTTTAAGGGGCAAAAATTGAAAATTTTATTCAAAAATCGCAAAGTAAAATAGATACTCCAGGAAGATTAATTATATCTTCTATCTCTGAGTGACCCCAAGCAAATCAATGTATATACACCCCCAAGGAGTACACATTTTTCACTGTAAGAAGTTGGACATGTATTATCTAATGAAAACTTGCTAATTCTTCTATGCAACTTAGAGCTTCTTTGCTTAAATAATATAAAATTCTACTTAATTCATATTGCTATAAGTATTCTAATTTCATTCACTCTAGAAATGTAGTATGCTTGAAGTTTAAAATGGTGCCACTTTGTATAAAATAACAGAGGTCTTGATCTATAGTTCCATCATAAATCTTCTCAATATCTGGATTTCATTTCATAGCTTCCTGTTCTTCTTGTCTACATCATTAATTAAAGGTTTGTATTTAAATAGAGATTCTACTAAACAAATGGAATAAACTATAAGTCTAAGTTGATATAGATTATTTTGCTATGGTTTATCATCTGGTTTACCTTAAGAGTTCCATTAATTATCTTTCATTTTGGTATTTCCCCCCTGTTGTTGCTTATGGCACTGCTAACATTTTGCTCCCTCCTCCGCCCAACAATGTTAATCAGCCATGTCAGTTCTTAAAATAAAATGTGTACAATTTCTGACACTTTCTTTAGAAGATGATTTTGTTGCCATGGTGGCTTTTAGCTTGGAGTTTTCTGACATTTGTTGAAACTCATTATGTATTCTAGCCCTTTAAAATTTTTTTTTGATAATGAAGTAAATGAGTTTTACTCATTAACACTTAACAAATTCGTGAAGAACTGTAAGAAAATAATAGAATTAATTTTATACTTTTTTCTTTACTGAAATTTGGGTTAGCATGTAATTTTCCTTTATATGTGATAGTTAATGACACTTGCTAAAGGATCTTCTTAGAAATAGAAATACTTGTCTAAACAAGGATATGACTAGATAAAAGAGTGAGTGCAACATTAATCTTGGTAGCTTCTTTTCTTAAAATATTTGTTTGCTCTTATTGAGATTTGATATCTCTGATTATATTCTGTTTTCTTAGGTGAAATATTATCTATCTAAATTATCATAAAATGGTTAAAATTTCTCAAAGCTTCAGGAAGAATTTTTTAAAAATACTTTTTAGGTAAGGAGTAAATTAAATGAAACTCCAAAACAGATAGCCTTACCAGAGAATTAGGGAAATGCCTCTGCTTGTTATTAAGCTGTGTCTATAAAATGCAAACAACGATACTATTTATTATTAGCATTTTCTACTTTATATAATGCTGAGTTCAATTAAATGCTTTTCAGGATCAAGCATTCCCTCTGAAGTTGGATTTATTGCACTTGAACATCAATGTTCATTTACTTGCAACAAACACTCTGGTCAATCATCTGATCATATAGTCTTGACTTTTGAAATGATTAGTAAGCTAAGAAAAATGGTCGATACAAGGTGTGTATTAGTTCATTTCTGTTGCTTATAACAAAATATCTAAACTGGGTGATTTATAAATAAATAATATTTATTTCTTACAGTTTGGAGATTGGGAAGTCCAAAGTCCAGGGAACACATTTGGTGAAGGCCTTCTAGGTGGTGACTCTCCAGAGACACAGGGTACCGTGTGGCTAGGTGGCTAAGCACAATGGCAGGAGTGGGGGATGTTCCAGGCTCCTTTTAACAACCAGCTCTTGTCGAAACTAATAAAGCAAGAACTCACTCATTACTCCCCCACCCTCCAGGGAGGACATAAATCTATTCATGAGGGATCTGTCGCCATGACCAAAACACCTCCCAACACTGCCACATTAGGGATCAGATTTAACATGAACTTTGGGGGGAGTAAACATACCCAAACTATATCAAGGTATTAATTTTTTTAATATAAGAATTAGCAATGTAACAGAAAGAGAAATTGAAATAACATCTATCTTAGAATGTCTTCAAATGTTGAGATGTACTACACAAAAATATTTCAAAACGTTCCTGTATGGATTTTTATTACATTTCCATTCTATTTTTCCACAAACTTTTCGAAGTATTCTCATATATGGGCATTCATAGTAAAGAATAGTAAGGTAACAAGGAAGAAAGCAACTTCCCTAATCCTAAACTTTATCATTATCACAACCTGAGAGGCAGGCTAAACTTTTGCTATGTACAAATACAAACATATAAAGTTGAACAGCTTTATAATGTCAGTAAACTACTGAAATGCTGTAAAATATCACTTACCCTGAATATATATTAATACTTCCTGGATGATTTGAATAGGTCCTTCTAAGAAATCTTTTAGTCTAACATTATTACCACAAACGTTATATTTGAGCTGTCTGTACCACAGCATGTTAGGAAAGTGCCTTAGTTAGACAATTGATAGATATACAGAGAGAGATGGAGAGATTTGTTATAAAGAACTTTTTTATACAATTATGAAGGCTGAAAAGTCCTAAGATTTTGGGGGTGAGTCAGCAAGTTGGAGACCCCGGAGAGCTCATGGTGTACTTCCAGTTCAAGTTTTAATTCCTGAGAACAAGGAAAGCCAATGGTATAATTTCACTTCAAAGGCTGGCAGAATCGAGACACAGGAAGAGACAATGTTTCAGTTTGAGTCTCAGTTTAAAGGCAGTCAGACAGAAGAAATTCCCTTACTCAAGGAAAGGTCAGAGTTTTTGTTCTATTTAGGCCTGTAACTGATTGGATTATCCCTACCCAGAATAGGGAGGGAAATCTACTTTACTCAGGTCTGCTTATTTAAATGTTAATCTCATCCAAAACAACTTCACAGAAACATCTAGAATAATGTTTGTTCAAATATTTAGGCACTACATGGTCCAGTCAAGTTGACACTTAAATTAACAATCACAGGTTAGAATGAAAATGTTTATTTTAATTCATATCACGTTTGGTAAAAAGAAGTTTAAATTCTCAGTTGGCTAACCTATCATAAGTAAGCTATATTAAAATCATTTTTAAGTTGTAAGTCTTTTCAATGATGCTACATATAGGATGCAATGGAATTATATTTACATTGGAACATTTTACTCTGAAAGGAAAAGAAATGAAACCTTTGCTGAGCACCTGAAACTAATCACTGAGTTTTCTATAACTATTCTAATAATGACAGAAGGATCTATATTCCAAGAAAAGAGTATGTGAGATTAACTGTCAAAACTTTTCCCACAAGTTATTACATTTCAAGGACTATTCGCAGGATTCTCCAGATTTTATGCAAAAAAA
>NW_007728937.1:9509-10222 GCF_000696425.1 Galeopterus variegatus
AAGATATTACAGACTACTGAAAAAAGGACCCAACATACCTCTCTAACTGGGAATTTACATGTACAATCCCAGAGAAGATGCATCCCCAGAAAAAGTTTGAGAGGCCCCCAGAATTGCTAGCTTGGATGATTGGTGAAGTTCTTCCCCTGTACAAAGCCAGTCAGTCACGAAGACTGGAAGAAGTGGCTCCTTTTCCAAATATGCAGATTTCAGCAGGAAAAAAAAAAAAAAGAAGCATATGACAAAATGAGAAAATATGACACAATCCAAGGAGCAAAATAATCTTTTCCAATTCTCAATTCTCAATTTTTCAAGTCTCAATTCTGCCAGCCTTTGAAGTGAAACCAACTATAAAGAAATAGAAATCTATGAATTACCTGACAAGAAAATTAAAATAACTGTCTTTAAAGCTCAATGAACTACAAGACAACACAGATAGAAAGCTAAAAATATCAGAAAATAATATATGAACAAAATGAGAATATCAACAAAGAGATAGAAACTATAAAAAAGAACCAAACAGAAATTTTGAATACAATAAGAGATTTTAAAATTTTACTAGAGGAATTCAACAGCAGACTTGATTAAGCAAAAGAAAGATCAGTAAAGCCAAAGACAACTCATTTGGTATTATCAAGTTAGAGGTGCAAAAAGAAAAAAGAATGAAGAAAAGTAAAGGAACCTAAGGAACTTATTGGCAATCATCTAGTAGG
>NW_007728937.1:11785-13581 GCF_000696425.1 Galeopterus variegatus
CCCCTCTTCTTTTCTGCCTCTAGTAACCACAGATCTACTCTTTCTGTCTAAAACTTCAACTGTTTGTTTGTTTGTTTGTTTGTTTGTTTGTTTGTTTGTTTTAGATCCCACACAAGTGAGAACTTGCAATATTTCTCTTTCTGTGCCTGGCTTATTTCACTTAATATAATTTTCTTTAACGTTCATCCCTGATGCTATGAATGGCAGAGTTTTTCTTTTTATGGTTGAGTAGTATTTCATTGTGTATATATACCAATTTTCTTTGTCCTGTCATTCATCAATGGACATTTAGGTTGTTTCCATATCTTGGCTATTGTAAATAGAGCTGTGATAAACATGTGGGTGCAGGTATCCCTTCAACATGGTGATTTCCATTCCTTTGGGTATATACCCAGTAGTGGGATTGCTGGATCATATGGAAATTCTACATGTAGTTGTTTCAGGATCCTCCTTACCATTTTTCATTTTGGCTGTACTAATTTTCAATCCCACCAAGAATGTATAAGAGTTCCTATTTCTCCACATCTTCACCAGCATTTGTTATTTTTTGTCTTTCTGATAATAGCTAATCTAACTAGGATGAGATGATGATATCTCAATTTAGTTTTGACTTTCTTTTCTCTGATGATTAGTAACACTGAACAATTTTTATATATCTATTGACCATTTGTATGTCCTCTTTTGAGAGATGTCTATTCAGTTCCTTAACCCACTTTTTAATTGACTTATTTGTGTACTATTGAGTTTTTGAGTTCCTTATATATTCCAGATATTATTCCCTTGTTAGATGCATAATTTTCAAATATTTTCTCCCAGTCTCCAGCTTCTCTCTTTCCTTTTTGATTGGTTCCTTTTCTGTGCAGGAGCTATTTAGTTTAATATAATTCTAATTTTTTATTTTTTCTTTTGTTGCCTGTACTTTTAAGGTCTGATTCCTAAAATCTTTGCCCAGTCACACATACTGCAGCATTTCTCCTGTTTTCCTCTAGGAGTTCTATAGTNATTCAAATTCAGTATGCTTAATAAATTCCAAATAGGATAAACCCAAAGATACCCACACCTAGACACATTATAATCAAATGGTCAAAAGGCAAAGGCAAAGAGAAAATCTTAAAAGCAGCAAGAAAAAGCAACATCAAATATGAGGGAGGTTCCTTCCATAAGATTATCAGTGGATTTTTCAGCAGAAACCTGTGGACCAGAAGTAAACACCCAAATATGTGAAGCAAATATTGAATTGAATGTAGAAATAGATAGTAACAAAATAATAGTAGGAAATTTTATTACCCCACTTTCAATAATGGATGGAACACCCAGACAAAAGACCAATAAGGAAACAGAGGAGTTAGACAACACTATAGACCTATTGGACCTAACAGACATATAGACAGAACATTCCACCCAAAAACAGTGGAATAAACATTCTTCTCAAATGAACACAGGACATTCTTTGTTATTGAAATGTATTGATTATACACATTTATGAGGTACAAAGTTATATTTCAATGAATGTATATAATGTATGATGATCAAATCAGAATAATTAGCATATTCATCATTGCAAAACTTAATTATATCTTTGTGATCTGAACATTTGATTTCTTCTTTTCTAGCCATTTGATAACATGCAGTAAATATTGTTAAGTATAGATGCCTAGCTCGACTGTATACCAATAGAACTTATGTTTCCTATCTAGCTATAATTTTATATCCATTAACTCCACTTTTCCTCCTCCCCCTCTTCTTTTCTGCCTCTAGTAACCACAGATCTACTCTTTCTGTCTAAAACTTCAACT
>NW_007728937.1:15258-19731 GCF_000696425.1 Galeopterus variegatus
TTTAGTTTAATATAATTCTAATTTTTTATTTTTTCTTTTGTTGCCTGTACTTTTAAGGTCTGATTCCTAAAATCTTTGCCCAGTCACACATACTGCAGCATTTCTCCTGTTTTCCTCTAGGAGTTCTATAGTTTTATGCCTTACATTTAAGTCTTTAATCCATTTTGAGTTGATTTTGCTATATGGTGAGAGATAAGGGTCTAGCTTCATTCTTCTACACACGGATATCTAGTTTTCCCAGCACCATTTATTGAAGAGATGGTCCTTTCCCAATGTATGTTCTTGGTGCCTTTGTTGAAAATCAGTTGGCTATAAATATGTGGACTTATTTCTGGGTTCTCTATTCTGTTCCATGGGTCCATGTGTCTGTTTTTATGCCAGTATCATGCTATTTTGGTTACTGTACCTCTGTAGTATAATTTGAAGTCAGGTGGTGTAATGCATCCCACTTTACCCTTTTTGCTCAGGATTGCTTTGTCTATTCAAAGTCTTTTGTTGTTCCATATGAATGTTAAGGTGGCTTTTTCTATTTCTGTGAGGAATGTCATTGGCATTTTGATAAGGATTCCATTGAACCTTATCTATAGATAACTTTGTGTAGTATAGTCATTTTCACAACAATAATTCTTCTAATCCATGAACATGGAATGTCTTGGCATTTTGTGCATGTGTGTGTGTGTATGTTTTCTTCAAATTCTTTCATTGGTGTTTTGTAGTTTTTATTGTAGATATCATTCATCTCCTTTGTTAAATTTATTCCTAAGTATGTTTTTGTTTGTTTGTTTTTAGTAGCCATTGTAAATGAGATTGCTCTCTTGATTTCTTTTTCTGCTAGCCCATTATTGATGTATAAAAATGCTACTGATTTTTGTACATTGATTTTGTATCCTGCAACTTTACTGAATTCATTAATCAGTTCTAAGAATTTTTTGGTAGAGTCTTTAGACTTATATATATATAAGATCATGTAATCTGAAAACAGGGAGAATTTTATCTGGTCTTTTCCAATTCAAATGTCCTTTATTTCTTTCTCTTGTCTAATTGCTCTCGTTAGAACTTCTAGTACATGTTAAGTAGAAGTGGTGAGAGTGAGCATCCTTGTCTTGTTCCTTTTCTTAGAGGAAAAGCTTTTAACTTTTCCCATTCAGCATGATGTTAGCTGTGGGGTTTTCATATATGGCTTTTATTGTGCTGAGATACTTTCCCTTTATACCTAATTTATTGAGAATATTTATCATGGAGAGATTTTGAATTTTATAAAATGCTTGTTCTACCTATTGAAATAATCATAAGGTTTTCATCCTTCATTTTGTTGATGTGGTATATCACATTTATTGGATTGCCTAAAGTGAAACATCCTTGCATCCCTGGGATGAATCCCACTTGATCATGGTGTATAATCTTTTTTGGTCTGCTGTTGAATTCTGTTTGCTAGTATCTTGTTGAGAATTTTTGCATCTATGTTCATCAAGGATATTGGCTTGTATTTTTCTTCTGTTGTGCTTTTGTCTGGTTTTGGTGTCAGAGTGATATTGGCCTCATAGAAGGAGTTTGGGAGAATAAACTATGCTTCAATTTTTTGAAATAGTTTGAGAAGAATTGTTATTAGTTCTTCTTTAAAAGTTTTACTTAATTGTGCCCAGAAAACAACTTTTAACAAATTTTAAAAGACTGAAATTATACCAAGTATCTTTTCTGGCCACAATTAAGTGAAACTAGAAATCAGTAAAAACAAAACTAGAAAATTCACAAACATGTGAAAATTTAACAACCTATGGTTAACAACCCGTGGTTAAAAGAAAAAATTACAAGGGAAATTAGAAAATATTTTGAGACAAATGAAATGGAAAATGCAGCATACCAAAACTTATGTATGAAACAAAAACAATAATGAGAAAAAATGTATAGAGGTAAACACCTACATTAAAAACTAAGAAACATCCCAAGTCAACAACTTAACTTTACAACTCAGGTAACAAGAAGAAGAACAAACAACACTCAAAGTTAATCAAAATAAGGAAATAATAAAAATCAGAGCAGAAATAAATGAAATAGAAAAATCTTTAGAAAATCAGCAGAACTAAGTGTTGGTTTTTTGAGAATATCAACAAAATTAAACCCTTAGAAACAGAATATAGAGTGGTGTTTACTAGGGGACAGGGATATGGGTAAATGGGAATTTGTTGTTCAATGGGCATAGAGTTTTTGTTTTCAAGATGAAACAGTTCTAAAAATCCATTGCACAATTATGTATGTGTGTGTAATGAACACTACCATACTATACACTTAAAAATGTTTAAGATGGTAAATTTCATGTTACATACTTTTTATTACAATTTAAAGAAAAAAAGAAATCAAGCTTTCAAAATTAATTTTAGGTCTAGAGATTAAAAATTTTGCCTATACAGTTATTTAGAAAACATCATCATATTTTGATGGCTCATGCCATTTATTTCAGTTAAAATACAGAACAAACTGATATAGAAGAATACAAGATGTGGAATATGTTAAAATCTCTGGAAAGGTATCATAGTTTTGCCACATACACATTCTAGGACATTAGCCAAATTATATGACCTCTCCAAGCCAGTTTTCTTGCTTGTAATAAAAGAAAATAGAATAATGTTACCTACCACATAGTATTTGGTAAGGATTAAATGGGAAATGCCTGAGTTATCTAGCCCAGCACCTAATCACAGCAGACAATAAATTTTCTCATTTCTTTCCCTTTTCCTTTCAATTCACTAAACATTGATTGGACGCCTATTGATGCATGGAAAACCATTGCAAAACTGTAGGTGAAAAACTTTTTAATTACATGACTAGTTATTCAAGCAATTGTTCATTTTAATATAAAAGGTACTGATGATTAAGGTATTAAAGTGTGCTAGGCACTTTATGTGCATTATACCATTTTATCTTATCATTCTGACCACAAACATGAGGAAGGCACTGTTATTATTCTCATTTCCAATATGGAAAATGGGATTTAGGGAATCTAAGTAACATCCAAGCCCCCATTTAGTAAGAGCAGAGCCTGAACTGACTCCAAGTCTGACTCTAAAGCTCATGCTCCCAACTGCGATTATACTGTACTATATATGAGCTCAAATGTGTAAAGCAGGTTCGCGTAGAAAAAGAAATCAATAAAAACATGAACAGTCCTTATCTCTGTGTAAGGGTACAGAGAAAGGGATGGTGAGTAACAAAACTCCTTCCTTTCTTTTACACTTTTAACTTTCTACTTTTTCCTGACCTATAGTAGAATGAATTTTATACAATTTCTCTCTTGATTATAATGTCTTGGTATTTAAGATTTTCTAAAATGCTTTACAAATGGAAAACAAGCATAGACTTGAATGGTTGGTAGTAGCTTTAATGTAAGAGGGAAAATGAACTGGACTGTGAGAAATGGGTCGTTTGAATAGACAGAATATAGGGGAGGACTCAGAGGTAGACGTAAAGAGGATTCTTTTGTGAACAATAATGAAATTAGACATTCTATAGCTCAAGTTTTGCCTTGAAAAGATTAAGCTGAAACATGTAAGGATTCTAGTGTACAACTTTAGAGCATTCATGACCCAGATCATTGATTATCAAATCACTTGAGGAAGAGTAGATATTGCTTAAGCTATCATACTGAGATAGAGTTTCCTGAGCAATGCTGCCGGAAGAGGCCCAGTGGAACCATGAAGCAAATGCTGAATCATTTGACTTATGTGTGAGATGTCTAATTGAGCCAGAAATGTTGATATAAATTATTTCCAGCAGAACAATGATAGAACAAAAAAAAAAAAAATGTTGCTCTTCTCCACTGAATCAGATTCTTACTTTTGCTCATACTTTCGTTTCACCCAGTGTAGGATGAGGCAGAGGCAGTATGTTTTTAAACATGCTTCGTGTGTCTCTGGGTAGAAATGAAGCATTGTGCTTTCACATACTCTTTTATATTTTTCTTGCACTTTGCATGCACAGACATGTATGCATACCCACACATTGTTTGTTTGTTTTTAATGGACAAGAGTAAGGAGAAAAATAAAAACAAGAAAATTATGTGTAGGCTATTCTTATTCATAAAGTAAAAGTGATTTGTTGCTGGTTGGTTTATATCTTGCCCTAGATCTTTGCTGAATTTGTCATATAGAGTCTGTGTATAGGTGTTATATTGTAGTTGAGAAAAGCAATACTCTGTTGATGCTCTGCAATACAGTGGAAAGTCTGTTATTCTTTTATATCTTTCAGTAGGTCATGTGTGTATAAATACAGATTAGATATAAATATTTTTAAGTACAAAGCGGAAAATGAATTTGATTTGTGCTTTTCCAGTATGCATGCACTAATGACATAGAATCTTTTGAAATAATATATGCTAAGAATCTGTTCTTGACTCTGTAAATTTCAACAAAGTAGTTTTTTTTTTAATTTAAAAGAATGTTAGAAGTCAAAAGTGGTGACATTATTTGCAATTTAAGT
>NW_007728937.1:20520-55457 GCF_000696425.1 Galeopterus variegatus
GGAGGAGGAGGAGGAGGGAGGGAGGAGAGAGGAAGGCTGGAGTCCCCATAGCAGCGGTCTGGGTGAGGTCGAGTCCCCTGTGGCGCCCGGAGACCCAGCACTCCCACAAGGCCTGGACTTTCCCTGCATTAAGGGAAAGAAGGGAGTTCCGGTCAAGATGGCAGAGTACTCGGTTCCTGGCGTCACTCGCTCCCACAGAGGGACCGATTTTCAACTTTTAAGGAGCAAGAACAGAAGGCCCGAGATCTGTGCCAGAACAGGCAGGAACTGCATGCCATGGGACCCCAGTACAGGTTTTACCCCACCGCTTAGAGAGACTTTAGAACCTCTGGGCCCCCACGCCCTGAGCCAGCCATGCTGGATAAGGTAGGCGGGGCAAGACTTCCAGCCCAGGCTGGTCCCCGCTGAGACAAGAGCCTAGGGGCATCCATGCCCCAAGCCAGCCATGCTGGAGAAAGTACGCAGGGTGGGATCATCAGCCCAGGCTGGTCCCCACAGCCAGGAGAGACTTAAAAGCCTCTGGGCCCCAAGCCCTGAGCCAGTGGTACCAGAACAGGCATATGCAGTGGGACTCCCAGCCCAGGCTAGTTCCTGCTGCTCAGAATCGGCAGTCCCTTCAGGATCTAAGCCAGACATCAGGGTGAAACGAGTGATACTCCCTGCCACAATGACAAAACACCAAAGGAAAGATACCAGAAATATGAAAAATCAAGGAAGTACATCGCCACCAAATGAAAATAATGACTCTCAAGCTCTAGATCCTATAGATTAGGAAGTCTTTGAAATGACTGTAAGGGAATTTAGAGTAACAATTCTAAGGAAACTAAATAAGATATAAAAAAAACTCAGACAACACAATGAAAAGAGAAAAAACATGCAGGATCTGAAAGAAATGTACAAAGAAATCAATGCCTTGAAAAAGAATGTAGCAGAGCTTGTAGAGCTGAAGGATTCATTTAGTGAAATAAAAAACACAACAGAGAGTTTAACCATCAGACTAGAACAAGCAGAAGGGAGAATTTCTGACCTTGAACACAGGCTGTTTGAATTAACACAGGCAGACCAGAAAAAAGAAAAAAGAATTAAAAAATTGAAGAAAATCTAAGAGAGACAACAGACAACCTTAAGCACTCAAATATCCAAATCATGGATATTCCAGAAGGGGAGGAAAAAGGAAATGGCATTGAAAACATATTCAATGAAATAATAGCAGAAAACTTCCCAGGTATAGAGAAAGTCACAGATCTTCAGATTCAGGAAGTCCAAAGATCCCCAAACACATTCGACCCCAAATGGTCCTCTCCAATACAGGTGATAATCAAACTGGCAAAACTCAAAGACAAAGAGAGAATCTTAAAAGCTGCAAGAGAGAAGCATCAAGTCACCTATAAGGGAGCCCCAATCAGAATAGCACCAGGCTTGTCATCAGAAACCCTAAAAGCCAGAAAAGAATGGGATGATATATAAAAAACACTAAAGACAAAAATTTCCAGCCAAGAATACTTTATCTAGCAAGGCTACCCTTCTGAAATGAAAGACAAATAGTATATTTCTCATGCAAACAAAAACTGTAGGAGTTTGCTACCACATGATCAGCCCTACAAGAAATTCTCAAGGCAGTACTGGGTTTGATACCACAAAAACAACCATCACTGCCATGAATACTCAAGAAAGAACAATACTTACCAGCAAAACAAAAATGCTAACAAAAGAGAAAAAAAATAGTTTATCTATCACCCCAAGGAACCAACAAATACAGAAGACAAACAGAAAATTAGAAATAAAGGAACAAAAGGTACTTAAGACATCTAAACAAAAATCAATAAAATGCTAGGGGTAAATCAACACCTTTCAATAATAACTCTAAATGTAAAGGGATTAAGTTCCCCACTCAAAAGACACAGACTGACTGACTGGATTTAAAAGATGGACCCAACAATATGCTGCCTACAAGAGACTCATCTGACCTGTAAAGACACACATAGACTAAGAGTGAAAGGAGGGTCAAAGATATATCATGCAAATAGAAATGAAAAACAAGCTGGAGTAGCTATTCTTATATCAGATGAAATAGACTTTAAAGCAAAAGCCATAAAAAGAGACAAAGAAGGCCACTATATAATGATAAAAGGATCTATCCAAAAAGAAGACATAACAATCATAAATATACACACACCCAATGTTGGAACAACCAGATTTATAAAGCAAACACTATTAGATGTAAAGAATGAGATAGAAACTAACACCATAATAGTAGGGGACCAGAACACCCCACTCTCAACATTGGACAGACCTAGGCAAAATATCAGTAGAGAAACACAAGATCTAAACAACACTTTAAACCAATTGGACTTGGCAGATATCTACAGAACATTCCTTCCAACAACCTCAGAATATTCATTCTTCTCATCAGCACATAGATCATTCTCCAGGATAGATCACATGTTAGGTCACAAATCAAGTCTCAACAAATTCAAAAAAATTGGAATTATTACATGTATTTTTTCTGATTACAACAGATTAAAATTAGAAATCAACAATAAATGAAATTCTGGAAACTATACAAACACATGGAAATTAAGCAACATTCTACTTAATGACATGGGTCCAAGAAGAAATTAAACAGGAAATCAAAAAATTGATTGAAACTAATGAAAATAAAGACACATCATACCAAAACCTGTGGGATACTGCAAAAGCAGTATTAAGGAGGAAATTTATCACATTAAATGCTTACTTCAGAAGAATGGAAAGATGGCAAATAAACAACCTAATGCTTCACCTTAAAGATCTAGGAAAATAAGAACAAGCCAAACCTAAAGTTAGTAGATGGAAAGAAATAATTAAGATCAGAGCAAAACTAAATGGAATAGAAACCCAAAAAACAATACAAAAGATCAATGAAACAAAAAGTTGTTTTTTTGAAAGGATAAATAAAATCGACAAACCTTTAGCAAGGTTAAGTAAGAAAAGAAGAGAGAAGACCCAAATAACAAAAATCAGAAAAAAAAGGTGATATTACAACTGATACCTCAGAAATAAAAGGAATCATTAGAGACTACTATCAACAACAATATGCCAACAAATTTGAAAATCTGGAGGAAATGGATAAATTTCTGGATGCATACAAACTACCAAAACTAAGGCAAGAAGATATAGAAAACCTGAATAGACCAATAACAGTAAAAGAGAATGAAGCTGTTATCAGAAGGCTCCCAACAAAGAAAAGCCCAGTACCAGACAGGCTCACTACAGAATTCTACCAAACATTCAGAAAGGAACTGATACAATTCTTTACAAACTGTTCCAAAAGATTGAAACAGAGGCCATTCTCCCGAACTTGTTTCTATGAGGCAAACATCACCCAGATACCAAACCAGGCAAAGATGCATCAAAAATAGAAAACTACAGGCCAATATCCTTGATGAATATAGATGCAAAAATGCTCAATAAAATACAGCAACACATGCACAAAATTATACATCATGATCAAGTGGGATTCATCCCAGGGATGCAAGGTTGGTTCAATATATGCAAATCAATAAATGTGATACACCACATCAATAAAAGCAAAGATAAAGACCATATGATCATCTCTATAGATGCTGAAAAAGCATTTGACAAAATTCAACATTCTTTCATGATAAAGACTCTCTACAAGTTAGACATAGACGGAAAGTATCTCAACATGTTTAAAGCCATATATGATAAGCCCACTGCCAATATCATCCTGAACAGAGAAGAGCTGAAAGTTTTTCCCTTTAGGACAGGAACTAGACAAGGATGCCCACTCTTACCACTCCTATTCAACATAGTGTTGGTAGTACTAGCCAAAGCAATCAGAGAAGAGAAGGAAATAAAGGGCATCCAGATTGGAAAGGATGAAGTCAAACTGTCCCTGTTTGTGGGTGATATAATCCTATATATGGAACAGCCTAAAGCCTCTATAAAGAAAAAAAAAAAAAACTCCTAGAGTTGATAAATGATTTTAGCAAAGTTGCAGGATACAAAATCAACACACAAAAATCAGTAGCATTTCTATACTCCAACAGTGAACATGCAGAAAAAGAAATCAAGAAATATAGCCCATTTACAGTAGTCACTAAAAAAATAAAATATTTAGGAATAAAGGTGGCAAAGGACATGAAAAATCTCTACAAAAAGAACTACAAACCACTGTGGAGAGAAATTAAAGAGGACACAAGAAGATGGAAAGATATCCCATGCTCTTGGATTGGAAGAATTAACATTGTGAAAATGTTCTTCTTACCCAAAGTGATCTACAGATTCAATGCAATTCCCATCATTATTCCAATGGCATTTTTCTCAGAGATGGAAAAAGCTATCCAGACATTTACATTGAGTAACAAAAAACCACACAGAGCCAAAGCAATTCTGAGCAAAAAACATAAAGCTGGAGGCATAACACTATCTGACTTTAAACTATATTACAAAGCTATAATAACCAAAATAGCATGGTACTGGCATAAAAACAGACACATAGATCAATGGAATAGAATAGAGAACCCAGAAATTAATCCATATGCCTACAGCCATCTGATCTTTGACAAAGGCAGCAAGTGTACAGGCTGGGGAAGAGACTGCCTTTTCAACAAATGTACTGGGAAAAGTGGATTCTCATATGTAGGAGAATGAAACTAGACCCATACCTCTCACCATATACCAAAATCAACCCAAAATGGATTAAATAATTAAATAAACATCCTGGAACAATAAAACTCCTGAAGAAAACATAGGGGAAACACTCCAGGAAGTAAGAGTGGGTACAGACTTTATGAATAGGAACCCAAAATCACAGGCAAGGAAAAATAAACAAATGGAATTATATCAAAGTAAAAAACTTCTGCACAGCAAAAGAAACAATCAACAGAGTAAACAGACAATCAACAGAGTGGGAGAAAATATTTGCAAATTATACATCTAACAAAGGATTAATATCCAGAATATACAGGGAACTCAAACAACTTTACATCAAAATAACAAGCAACCCAATTAAAAAATGGGCAAAAGAGCTAAGTAGGCATTTCTCTAAGGAAGATATACAAATGGCCAACAGACACATGTAAAAATGCTCAACTTCACTCAGCATCCAGAAAATGTAAATCAAGACCACCTTGAGATACTATCTCACTCCAGTTAGGATAGCTAATATTCAAAAGACTGAGAATGATAAATGCTGGAGAGGTTGCGGAGAAAAAGGAACTCTCACACACTGTTGGTGGAGCTGCAAAGTGGTGCAGCCTTTATGGAAAATGGTATGGAGGTTCCTCAAACAATTACAGATAGATCTACCATATGACCCAGCTATTCCACTGCTGGGTATATACCCAGAGGAATGGAAATCATCATGCCAAAGGGATACCTGTACCCCAATATATATTGCAGCACTATTTATAATAGCCAAAAGCTGGAACCAGCCCTAATGTCCATCATCATGTGAATGGATAAGGAAACTGTGGTACATCTACGCAATGGAATACTACTCTGCTATAAAAAAGAATGAAATACTACCGAATGTAATACTACCATTCACAACAACATGGATCAACTTAGAAAAAAATATATTAAGTGAAATAAGTCAGGCACAGAAGGAGAAATACCACATGTTCTCATTTATTTGTGGGAGCTAAAAATAAACAAGCACACAAAAATAAAGGGTCAGCCAGGGGGGAAGACACAACAATCACAAAAATTCCTTGAACTTTTTAAGTCAAGTAAACTGATATGGTGTGCAGGGGAGGAGGGGGTGGAGAGGAATGGGTAAAGGGGCATGAAAATTAACTACAATGTATATTGAGAAGTAAAATAAATTTTTTTTAAAAGATTGTTAAATGCAGTTGAAATTTAATTTCTCACAATAAACATTTTGCATACTTTCAATTAAAATATTTATCAATTTAAAATATGTTTAAATAATTACATTTTTACTTTCTATTTTTATTTAACATGATATAACTCTTAGTACTGATATATATCAAGGTATTAAATCTCATTGATGTTTTATTATTTGGTGTTAATCTGTAACACTCCATAACTTTACAGAGATGCTTTACATGTGAATTTAATTTATTTTAATGTCAGCTTGGTAGTTCATTGGTAGCCAACCACCTTCTCAACACACAAATAAACACACACACACACACACACCCTTAGATGTCATTTTTAATCAGATTTTACTGTATTAGTGTCATAACATTCTAGTATATGTAGAAGTGTTCATTAAAGTAAAAGATTCCAGGTTCTCTAGATCCGTACATTTTCAGTTCAAGAAACAGATTTCTTATGATTTTATTCTAACACAGTGTGAAGTATCACCAATATTTCCATAAAATGAATTGTTCATTTTATAGAGCTTAATCAACACTCTATTACAAACTTTATTTGTAAGTAAAGTTTAATTGTAAGTAAAGTTCAAGTTCAACTAGATAAGCAATATTGGTTTAATCTGTGCACTTATGTGCACTTATAACATCAGCCTGTCTTATTTCTCACACCATTAATAATATATAAATTTAATGATAGTATATATTTTCTGTTACCTATTCATAACTTTAAAATGTACATAAAGAACTTTGGGAATTTTCTTTCAATGATTCTAATATATTCCCTTCTATTTAAAAGAAATATAAAATTTAATACTTAAAAAGTATTTTTTTGTATAACTGTAAGATTAAAATCTGAACACAGTCTGAGAATTGTCTTGATAAAATTAACTCTTCTTGTGTGTGCAACAAGCCAGACACAAAAAAACGATACAGTATGATTCTATTTATAAAATTCTAAGAAACGCAAACTAATCTATAGTGACATAAAAACAGATTAAATGGTTGTCTGGACCCAGGGAAAAAGGAATGATGGACTTTGAAAGGGCACAAGGAAACTTTGGGAAGTGATAGAATAGTTCCATATCTTGGCTGTGGTGTGATTTTCAGGTGTATTATACACTTTAAATGGATGCAGTTTATCATACATAGATTATACCTCAATAAAACTGATTAAAGAAAAAGACACACTTTTCACCAAAATTAATCAACTCTTTAATAGACATCAACAAAAAGACAAACATAAAAGGTCAAAAATTCAAACTGAATAAAGAAAAACATTTTCTTCTGATAAATAATGGGTATTGGAAACCTGGTATAATTATAAATAAATTAAAGAGATTACTCATTTACAGGAATAAACTCTTTTCATAAAAATAATTCTCTAACTTATTCATTGGCACCTAAAATTAAAAATTGCAAATAACTCTTAAATTGTTCAGCTACAAAGTGTGTCTGTGTACATGCATGAGGCGTATTTCCACATATATACAGAGAGAGAGAGAGAGAGAGAGAGGCTGACAGAGACAGAGGGACAGAGATGGAAAGAAAATGTAGCAAGAATAAGTAAGCTTATATGAGTTCTGATTTACTATTTTTCTAATTTTTCTCTAGTTTTGAAATTTTCAAAGTAAGCAGTTGATGTAAAACTTAATCAGATTTATCAGATTTGCTTTTGTAAGTCTGCCCACTGCAATTCTAACAATTTCAGGGAAATTTTAATGCTGGGAAAGATAATGCTGTGGTGAGAATATATATATTCTATATGGCTTTGAAATAGAAGTATTAAATTACTAAATGCATTGAGGATGAGAAAAAGCATTGTGAGACAAAGAAAATGGACTTTATGGACTGTCAAAAATTCCATCTAATCTTAAAACTTTCATATCAAGAAATCTGACTACTGAATTATTTTAGAAGTATAATACTAAATAACTAGTAACAATGAGCACAGGCTCTGCAATCTATTCCTTCTTGAGCCCTTACTATTTCACTTCCTCTAAACTCAGCATCTTTATATGTAAAATGAGGAGAATAAATGTACTGAACTCAAGTTTGTTGTAAAGATTAAATGAAATAATGAATTTAAAGTGTTTAGCGCTGTACTTAGTACAAAATAAATACTCAAGAAATGTTAGACTCAATGATTACTATTATCTCATGAAGAACAGAAGGAGGTATATTCACAAAATCCTAAATAACTAAATTTATAATACAAAAAATTCATATTTTCCACTTACCACCTGCTATTCCCCAATTATAATGAAAGACTATTTCATTTTTAGATTTTAGGTTGTCCAAAGAAGACTCTGAGGTTTCTAAAACACAAAAGATCTAATTTTGTCAATTTCAGCCTAAAGAACATCTTTTTTTCCCCTCCAAATTAGGACAAGTTTTCTGACTAAAAAGATTTGGAAGGGAAAAAAATCTCATACATATATCTAGGTCTGAGATGCTACAAGGAAAATGCTAGGCAGTTAAAAGTTCCTTTAAAAAGCAAAACTGTTTTGTCTTATGATTCAGACCACAGAAAAATTGATTATTTTCTTGTTTCCTTTAAATGAACCACGTTCGACATTTTGACATTTACCATTTGGTTATTTAATGACTAGAAACCTATGGTGCTCAATAACTGCCAGCCTGCTAATTCTGATATAAAAATGAAATTAATAATTTAACTGTGATTTAGACATGAAAGCCTTTGAATTTAGATCACAAGTCTTACATCAGGCATCTCTGTTGAAAATATAATTTGGGTTCCATCGAAGTAATAAATATTTTAAAATGTTATAAAAAATACTTTATAAATTTTTCCTCTTATCAAGTTGTCAAAAGATAACAACAAAGGTTATCTATGTTTTTAATGAGAAGTTTAGAACCCTGTGTTACGTATCTATATACCCAGATGTGTGAGGGTACTTCAAAAAGTTTGAGAAAAAAATAGAATTAAAGGGTAATACTAATCTTTCCATGAACTTTTTGAAGTATTACTGTATACCTTGTATATATACCTTATATATATATATACGTTACATATACATATGTATGTATATATAACATAGTGTATGTATATATATAATATAATGTAATCATAGATAATACCTATGCAGTGTGCTTTTTTTTAGTTGTATCATGCAAGTCAATAATCCAAAATCTGTATTTCATTAATGATGGGTCTGCTTTTTTGTGGCATCTGACAGAAGCAAAAACAATTTGAGTTGATATTTAGTACAATAACACACTTAGATAAAATTTACTCCTATCTTAAATTATAAACTTGCATACTTAGCTCAGAAATATACCTAAGGGAATATAATTGCTTACAAATTTGCAGTTTTTATAAAACTTTCATATTCATTATGGATCATCATAGCAATCCTTTAAAGAATGAAGGACGGGTAATTTTAAAGATTGGGGTCTTTAAGAGGTTTAATAAATAATTGGGAGAAAAGAGACAAATCTTTACAGAAGGATTCCATATAATCTATGTAGATAACTAATCCCTCCAGAAGGTGAAGCTTAGCTCCTGACCCCTTCCTTTGAGTGTGGGATAGACTTAGAATAGAGTATTAAAAGGGGAAAATAGTAACTGTACAGTGGAGAAACTTGCAAAACTGAGGCAGGGCAGAAAAGGGACTTGCCCCAGGGAGGCTGCACATAGATATTCAGGCTAAGCAGACAAATAGTAGCAGCATCTTAACCACCCTAGCAATCAGCTCACCCTTCTTCTGAGCTGTGTGGTTTTCTGAGCAGGAAACAAAACCACAAAGCACCAAAACCCCCCTTTTTCTTTGATCCTCAGAAAAGATCTTACTCCTTCAAAAATACCAAAAATCCCCATTTCTCCCCCCATCTCTTTGAACATTCCTCCCCCTAATCAAGCTAGAGACCCTCCCTCTCATAGAAATCAAGATATAGGCCATTTCCCTGAAAACCTGGGTGCTCCTCACCCTCAAGGGTGCCTGTGCACCCTTCTGCATGTCCTTTCACTTTGCAATAAACTATGAGTGTTAGTGAGACTCTGCCATGTTGGTTTGGAGTTATTGTGGGTTCCTGGTGGGATTCCTTCCTCAGGAAATCCAAGAAACTGAGTCTCTGGAATCAAAACTTCCTTAACTAAGAAATCAAGAGTAACATGCTCAGTAATGTAACATGGATATCATGTGCCCACTAAGATGATGGGAAAAAAGAGCTCTTCTAATTCTTCCAAATTATTCCAAAATAAAGTTGTTGTTTTGTTTTTTTGTTTTTTTGTTTTCCTTTTTGTCTTTTTTACTGACCGGTAACGGGATCGCAACCCTCGGTGTTGCGCCCGCACCGTGCTCAGCCAGTGAGCGGGAACCGGTCTCCACATGGGATCCAAACCCTCGGCGGAAGCGCCGCCACACTCCCAAGCGGCGCACTCTCCAGTGCGCCACCAGGCCGGCCCAAGTCATTGTTTTTTTAAGTTCACACATATCAATGGTAGTTCTAAGGCTAGCATTTCAACTGAAAGCATTTCCAAACTCTCCCTCAAATCAATTATTTTTTAATGTCCAAGAAGAAAATATTGTGCATATACACAAAAGAATGCTTACAGTTGCTCTTATTTTATTTTGTATTCAACTTGTTAAAATTGTACTTTAAATTAGTACTTCTCAAATGTTCAAAGAGAAATACCATCTAATAAATGCACACATTAATCTAGTATTATTGTTAAAATAAAAAACATGCAGTTCTCTCTTGTTCTTTGATCAGTATTCAACCGACTTATAAATCTGACAGATTAATTCTCCCTAAACATTTAGCACCACTTATAAACCTGATTGATTCCACTTCTTTAGACATTTTAAATTACAATTACAAATTTTAACATGTCTAAATCCCTCAAGCATTTCAATCACCTAACAAGAATGATTTACAAATCTAATAAACAACAATCTCTTAGACAATGAGCCACTACTTATAAACCTAAAGGCTAAATTTCTAGAGAATTAAAGGATTAGGTTAAATAATCAAATATTGTCTACAAACAACTTCTCTTTTCTTACAGCTATCAACTTAAAATAATGAATACAAAATATATATTTCTTAATCATTTCATCTTAAAATCAAAATTCTAACATCAAACAAATCTTGAAAAATTCAAATTAAAAATCATGAGTTTAATGTCAGTCACATTACTTATACATTTAAATTAAAGTAACAAATACAACATGACAGATTTTCTAATGTCAAATTATCTTCAACATTTACAGACTCAATAAACAAAACATACACGTTGTCACAAGGATTACACAAGCTATTTCTAAGCTTATCATAATATATTATGCCTGACTTCCCTATTTTCTTTATGTTGAGATACTATATGAACATTTCTTTTGTTGCAAATGATTTGGGGAGTCATTTTCTGACTCTGGGAAGCAGAATATCATCTCAGGCCAGATTAAGGGTCTTGGTAGGTAAAGACACCAGCATATGGGATTCTGGGTTGATCTTTCAGGACAATTCAGCCAGAACATTTTTTATAAGGGCTCTTTCTTATAACAATGGAACTCCCCAAACACTCTCCTTTTCTTGAAAAAGCCTTCTATGACTTTTAATTGCCTGAATAGAATTGAGATTGAGTATCCCTATGCACATTACAAATAATCTGCCTATTACTTGGTTGATTTCTGACCCCTCTTTGTTTTACATTCTTATCTGTCAGACCTTTCATCATTTCAGGTCATTTTATTGATACTTGGTTGTTTTTCCATACATTTCACTCAGTTATCTCTTTTTCATGAAGGAATGTCTATAAAACTAGCTGTTTCAGTCTCCAATTAGTCATTATGCCATGTATGTCAAGTTCTTTGTTCCATTCACTAAGACATAATTATTTCAGGGAATTTTTCAACTCAGTTATCAACTCCACAATTGTCACTCTCTGTAATTAATCTGACTACTGTACAATGCAGAGGGGTGGGAGAAACACAGACCATTTAATTCTAGCTTATGTTCCTGTTGAGCTGGCAACTCAGCTCGTGTTTCTACTCTCCCACACAATATCTTCTTTTCTTCCCCAAATCATATAGAAACCTAAAGGAGAAGAACTGCATTAAATTCCCATGAGTAATTTAATTCCATCTCTGGTATCAGCATTCTTGTTCTTGTCAGAACCCATCAATAGCTCTCTGACTTCAGTTCTGATGATTGAGGATGAATCATCTTACTGATAACATTTTATTTAATTTAGATAATAAGCCAAATATTTATAATCAGGAGGATGTTGTTATGGTACATTATAGGCATTGGTAAAAGGTATTGAAAACTGTAAAATGGAATATGCTGCAAAATAGCCAAAGTTAGTTTAATTCTGTTATTGGCACTTTCCCTAGAAAATTTAAACGCCAATATCTCTTTTGTTTAACACTTCTATTTCCAGTGATTATTACAATCTTCAATTTTAATATCCAGGTCCATTGTAATGTTTGGTTGCTTTATGATTACCACAAAGGCAGCAAGACATAGTAGAAAGAACTTGAGCTACAAAGTCAGACACCTGAGTTCAAATTGCGGATATGTTTACTCAACTCTTCTGACCTTCAGTTTTCTCATCTTCAACAAGGGGATAGTCTGGCTTGAAATGAGACAACGTCTGTAAAGCTAGCCAGTATAGTTGCTGGCACATAGGAGGTGTTCCAGGAACATTACTATTTTTTCATAACATTGCTTTTCACCTTAGATTCACTTGTGGTTTTAATTACTCAGAAAATGTTGCATATTCAAATGCAATGTTTTTGCATAAAGCAAAATTAATTGCATTATTGTGCATACTTTTTTCAGTTTTATTTTGTTTTCATCTATGCTGTAATGAACAGCAGTTAGTTTGCATGTGGATCTCCTGTGCACAGTTGCAAATATTTTTGTGATATAGCTAATATCACTGTTACCAAAGGGAACCACAGGATCTGCTAAAGAGAAAAGGGAGACTTTATTGTCCAGGGAAGGAGAAAGGAACGAAAAAAAGACAATCTGCTGATCAGGTAATACAAGGTCTGGTAGGATGAAGCATTCCGACCAGGAAGGGCAGGAGGCTAGTATTTATGCTTCCTCTGATCAAGTTTACATTCATATTCAGTGAAACTAGAGAAATGCTATAAATATTTATGAAGAAGGCTATACACACATGCAGTGTGTGTAAATATATGACAAAATAATCTCCACAGACTGGCCATAACTGGTTTTAATATGGCCTCTCTTATCAGAGTAGAGAGCATAGAATGACCTTGGAGTGTGTTTTCTTTCTAATTGGAGTCACAGTGGGCCCCCAAGAATGAGAAAAAGGAGGGTCAATGACTAGCGACAGGTGGACTTGTTGAAGGACAATGTAGAATTCCCAGCTATAGCTGATTTGTCTTTATCTTTTGAGAGTTGTCTTTGCTTAGTTACAGAAAAGAAAACTTCATAACAGTTAATAAAATCCATGCTTGCAGGCTTAGAAATCCATGTCTGCCCTTTCCCTCACTGTGGCCATTTGGTCTTGTTAAACCCTTTGAATGTCTCTTTTAACCACAGTGAGTCCGTTTTGTCTGTCCTTTGGGGTACCTTTCAACATTCTCACCTGTTAGTCAAAATAGCTGGAAGCAGCATTGATGACCAATTGATGCTATGTCAGGTATCATATCAGTTTCAGGATGGTGTGGCTGCCTGCCCTGGATCCATCTAGTCCCTCAACAGGACTCAAGTGGCAGAAAGACTTATAGCCAATTGAACAACTCAGGCCCAGCAGGGTGACAAGGCAGACAGGCACCCAAGAAACCCTACTGAATTCTGAGGCAAGGCTTACAGGTTTATTTCATCTATTTGCTATTAATTTTAAAATGTTTTTGATTCATGACCCTAGGCTTAAAGACAACCAAATGACTTTATCCTGTCAAGTCAAAAAGATAAACATTTAGAGGGGTAAGAGTCTCATCATGATATGGAGTCCTATTCCATCATCTTAGGAAAAAGCTGTCTACAGAATGAAACTGTTAACTTTTCATCTTGGTTTGTAGTTTGAATGTCTCTGGTTATGGCATCAGTTGGCTTGGTAAACTTTCTATGTGACCCATATGTCAGAAGATAAGATTTGGCCCTTATAATTCATTTAGCTTCAGCCTATAGGACTTCAGGAAAAGAGCAGTTTCCAATATTAGTATTCTGTGGGAGACAGTTGGAATGGAGGAAACTAGAAGAATTTAGGATCTAGTTCAGTCAACAGGTAGATACATAAAATTCAAATACAATGCACAGAGCTACAATCTAATGGAAGACGTATTATTGCTTTCCTTTAGAAATATATATTTTTTCTACATTGATCACATAGAAATCCCAGATTTAAAACTTTTTGAAGCTAGGAAGTCAAACCAAGGCAGACTTTAGATTTTACTTACAGTCTTAAATTTCCTGGGCCTGCCAGTCAATGACAGCTTTTATTTGCTTATTGTAAGGCCAGAAAGCTTTGAAGTCAAGCATTTTATATTATTTTTTAATATTATATTTTAGTCAAAGACTTCGCAATATAACCAATGTTTTAATTATATTCTGTTATAAAGAGAGAGAAAATTCTTATTAAATTTATGTGAATTATTATAGTGTTATAAAAATTATAAAGGTACTCACAAACAGTTTTGAATTTTGGAGGAGTCAAGTAGGGAGAAAAAGATAATGCTTCCTGGGCCGGCCCGGTGGCGCACTGCTACGGTGCGCTGCTTGGGAGCGCGGCGGCGCTCCCGCCGAGGGTTTGGATCCCACATACAGACCGGTTCCTGCTCACTGGTTGAGCGAGAGGCGGGCGCGACACTGAGGGTTGTGGTCCGTTGCCAGACACGAAAAAAGACAAAAAGGAAAAAAAAAAAAAAAAAGATGGGCGGGCGCGACACTGAGGGTTGTGGTCCGTTGACAGACACGAAAAAAGACAAAAAGGAAAAAAAAAAAAAAAAGATAATGCTTCCATCTTTGTTCACAATAGTATATTTTACCAAATTGTTGTAAGTTATAAGTAACTTCAGAGAGAAAGTTTCCTTAAATCTGGAAAACAAAACATTTAAATGAAGAACCAACAATATTTTAAATGAAAGTTACAAAACTATATCAGTTATTTAACTGTGTGTAGTTAATTTTTGTTTTGCTTAATCTTGATTAGCAGTTTTATAAACCCATTAGTTTTCTTATTAGAGTTCTGAAAAAGTTCCATTTTGTCCATTAATCTTAAAGTTATAAGAACAGTATTTAAGAATACTTGTTAGAGTCTTCTGCATGAATCTGATTGCAGATGTCTGCAAAGAAAAATCAAACCCATGGATGACAGAGGCTTAGAATAGTAGTTAAAATTTAACCAGGAAATATGATTATATCTATTGCATATAGCATTTTAACATAACAACCAGAATCATGACTAGTAGAGTCACATAAGGATCATTAGACTCTTATAAATTTTATATAATTTTTAGAAAATTTACATCAGTAACATGCTATACAAATATAACTTTAAAGAAGATTTAACATAACAATCAAAATATGACTGATGACATATTAGATTTTAAGAATTTTATATAATTTTATAACATTTATGTCAACAACATACCCATAAATGTAACTAAATGAAGATCTAGTAATACTTATTGTTTGACAATCCTTCCCATAAAATTTATAAATTAAGCCTAATCATTTAATATCTCTATAAGACGAGAAAGAAATTCTTTGAGGCTCTCCAGGGCCGAACTGGAAAATCTCAAACACTTAATTTAAAATTTTGACATTGAGGAAACCTGTCCAGGATGCCAAAATGTTTAAAACATTTGATCATAAGAGAATCTCAGGTCACTGTGAATAATAGTCATTCATTTAACCAATGTATTAGTCAGGGTTCTCCAGAGAAACAGAATCAATAAGATATGTTACACATATGAAAAGGAATTTATTAGGGGAATTAGCTCACGCGACTGTGAAGAAAAGTTCCATGATAGGTCATCTATAAACTGGATGCCGGTACAGTGGCTCAGTCCAAGTCCCGAAGACCTCAAAACCAGGGAAACCGATGGTGTCCTTGGTGTAAGTCCTGGAACCCAAAAGCTGAAAAGTGTCAAGCTCTGATGCACACAGATAGGAGAGAGAAGTGTATCCCAGCTCCAGCAGATAGAGACATTTTCACCTTTTTTTCTCTATTTTTTGTTCTTTCTGGGCCCACAGCTGGTTGGACTGTTCCCACCCACATTAAGGGCAGATCTTTCCCACCCAGTCCACTCAGGCTCTCATACTAATCTCTGCTGGAAACACCCTCAAAGACACACCTAAAAAGATAGCTTTACCAGATTTCTCAGCATTCCTTAATCTAACCAAGTTGACACCTAGAATTAACCTTTGCAACTAACGTGATAATCAGAGTTCAAAAGCAACTCAGCGGTTACATGGATTTAACAACTCAACCTTTTCGAATTTTAGTTTTCCGAGTAATCAAAAAACTAACAAAGGCAACTGTATAGTGTTGTTCGTATGAATAGCCTTACCCACACTAATGGCCGATGAGGGCACCATTGCTCTGCAATATTGTAACAGGTGGTATTTCATGAGACTCTTTCTGAGTCATTTTAGACAGTTATGCTCTGTATTTCCCCTAAGAAGACAAGAGATTATTCATTCAAAATGATTACATGTTATGTCATTAATTTCATTATGATGCCACATAAAAAAGGTTCATATGATTCCTTGAAATCAGGCACTCATGGATACACATTATCTTATAGTCCTTACTTGGCTACTTAACACCGAAAAATCTCCCTTAAGTTACTTAACTTTCCTGAGTTGTTTGCTCATCTTCAAAATAGAAATGTAAGGAGAAAGGACTCTGGAGCTAGACTATCTGGATGTGGATCCCATCTCTGCATTTCCCTCTCGGGTTATTTTGACGAAGATACTTAATCTCCTAGTGAGTTAATGTCTACTAAGGGCTAAGAAAAGTCACCAGCACATACGAAAGGCTATACAAATGTCGGTCATTATTAACTACCCCTAAGCATTTTTGAGAGGCTAGAATAGAACAGTATGTACAGCACCATTATCGTGATGCCTGGCTTATGATTAAGGCTCAGTGAATGGTACTATTACCACTACCACTAATGTAAAGCTAAAATAGAGAATCAGGTATTATTCCTAAAGGATTAAAGGGAGTTAAATAGCTTGCAAAATTCAAACACCAAAGTGTGTCTACTCAGAAACAGTAGGGGTGAGAAGGGCACAGATTTGAAGTCCCAGATGTCAGTTGGCCTTGTACTAGTTGGATAACATTGACCAAGCTACTTAACTTCTCTTTTGACAACATGAAGTGAAAAATACCTATTCCGTAGGATTCTTATGAAAATTACATGAGGTAATATACACGAAATGTCAGGTAGAGAGTAGGTATTCCATCAATATTATTTCCTACTCTTTCCCTTCAAAACAATTTGTTTGACTATTGGAACTGATTTCCCCACCATACAAAATATATGTTTGGATTTTATCAAATTATTAGCACATTCTGTTTATAGGAGAAAAGGAACTGAGTTCAAGTAAATGATTCCTGCTCCTTGTCGTTTTCAACCAACTATCATCTTTAAATTGCTCGTTATTTGCCAGATTGCAGTGGGTAAATATATCAGACTTGTAGATTTTTAAAAAATGCATCTCTCACTTTTAAAAACTCCTTAAAACGAAGGTAAGACTTTCATGAATTTTTGGTATCTAAAAGTTCATAAAATTTGGTACAGGTAAAATATGGGTTAATAGCACTGGCACCAGAAGACAGAAGCACTAGCAGGCAGCATAATGAGTAAGTAATTTATAGTAGTAATAATGAATTGAAGCCCTTCCAAAAGATGTATGCACAAGAAGAGTGATTTAAAATGTCACCTATATTGCTAAATTATAAATACTTTATAAATCAAATGGGAAAGAGAAACTGTTGTGAATAGTTGATTTCTTCCACTTTGGAACAGTGACATTGCTAGGGAACAACAGATGGCCTACTTGTCTATGAATGCTGCTTTCTCCCAGTGTTGCTCATCTGAGACCCCTCTGACTATGTGCCAGTCAGTCTACTTCACCCCAGGGACATTAACTAAAAGGGGCTTTTTCTTGTTCAGCACGTCTGCTGATAGTCACAGAAGCAACCTGGGCATCCTCCTGAAGAGTTGGAAGGGACCTGGAACCTAACCAGCCTTCAGGGAAGAAGTATACAGTCCATCTATCATTTTGCCTGTGTACCTAATGTGTGTCAGGCACTATGCTAGACATTTATCCTCACATACTTATACTATGTTGCCCAGGATAGAACTTTTCTTGTATCTTTATTCAAATTAACTAGCTGAAAGAACACTAAGTGATTTAAATTTAAAAGGTGTATCTATCTGTCCTTGGCAATGATTTCTTCAATATCATACCAAAAGCTCAGACTATAAAAGCAAAAAAAAAGAAAAAAAAATTAAATGGGTCTACATCAAACGAAAACGTTTCTGCACAGAAAAGAAAACAATCAACAAAATGAAAAGACAACATATGGATTGGGAAAATATAATTGCAAACCATATACCTGATAAGGGGTAGGTATCCACAATTTATAAAGAACTCATACAACTCAATAGCCAGAAAACATATAACCAACCCAATTTTAAAATGGACAAAAGATCTGAATAGACATTTCTTCAAAAATTACATAAAAATGTCCAACCAGTATGTAAAAAGGTGTTCAACATCATTAATTATCAGGGAATTGCAAACTAAAACCACTATGAGATATCTATCTCCTCACACCCATTAGGAAAGTTGTTATCAAAAAGATAAGGGATAACAAGTGTTGACGAGGGTGTGAAGAAAAGGGAACACTTGTACAGTGTGGTAGGAATGTAGATTGGCACAATCATTATGGAAAATAGTATGGAGGTTCTTAAAAATATTAAAAATAGAATTACCAGGGCCAACCCCAAGGCTCACTCGGGAGAGTGCAGCGCTGGGAGCACCGAGGCCGCGGGTTCGAATCCTATATAGGGATGGCCGGTGCGCTCACTGGCTGAGCGCGGTGCGGGCAACACCAAGCCAAGGGTTACGATCCCCTTACCAGTCACAAAAAAAAAAAATAGAATTGCCATGTGATCCAGCCTTCCCTCTTCTGGATATAGATATAGATATATAGAGATATAGATACACACACACACACACACACAAACACAGCAATGAAATCACCACCTTGTAAAAATATCTGTACTTTCATGTTCATTGCATCATTGTTCACACGAGCCAAGATATGGAAACAACCTAGGTGTCCATCAATGGACAAATGGATAAATAAACTGTAACACACACACACACACACACACACACACATATAAAACATATATTCATTTATATATATATATATATATATATATGAATATTATTAGCCTTAAAAAAGGAAGAGATCCTATTTGCCACAACACAACGTGGATGTACCTGGAGGACATTATGCTAAGTAAAATAAGCCAGACGCAAAAAGAAAAATATTGCATGATCTCACTTATATACTTATATGTGAAAATTTTTAAAAAAGAAAGAAAAAAGAAAGATCAAACATCCAGAGATAGAGAATGGAGCAGTACTTACCATGGCTGGGGTGGTGGGGGTAGGAAATGGGAAGTTGTAGGTTGAAGGATACAAAATAGCAGATATGTAGATGAACAAGTCTAAAGATCTAATGTACAACATGAAGACTATAGTTAATAATACTATATTGCATTCAGGATTTTTGCCAAATGAGTAGATTATAGCTGCTCTTGCCAAAGGGGGAGAAAAATGAGTAAATCCCATATGATGGATATGTTAGTTTGTTACACTATAATCATTTTATTATATATATATATATATATATATATATATATATATGTATGTATGTATCTCAACATTAATATCTCAAACATACACAATAAAATTTACTTAAAATATAAACATTACTGTGGAATTGAAAAAAAATACATCAACCTAACCTAATCTTTTGGACTCTGTAAATGAAATAAAAAATACTCTTGGCATCAAAATTGTAATTTTAAAATTTTAACTTCTCTCCACTTTCTATTGCATTCTATTTATTTTAGAATATCCTGTTGTAAAAACAGTTTTTTCATTGGAAAAGGATCTTGAAAACACTTTTGATTTTTTTCCATGAAATTAATAGGAGTTTTGTCTGAATTATAGGAGTTTTTGTGCTGGTTATAATATTGGTGGATGTTTACTGTCCTCATTTTAATTAAGCGAAGGATTTGTGTTGTGTCTTTAGATTTCTAAGTTCCTATTTCTATAGCAAATAATAGTGAACATTCTCTCAGGTGATTGTTTTGTTTGTTTTGGGTTTTTTTGGCGGCTGGCTGGTAGGGGGACCCAAACCCTTGTTGACCTTGGTGATATCAGCACCATGCTCTAATCAAGTGAGCTAATTGAACAGACCTCTAAATTGAATTTTAATCAAAATTCAGTGCGTAGCTCTGTTACACAGAGGAATCCTTATGATTACAGTGCTGCTGAAACTGATGAAGGCTACAAAGTTTTCATCAAATAATGGAAATGTAACATTCTCTAAAATTTAATTAAGCTAAAGTTTCTGCTTTAGAATACCCCATTGTGGTAATTAATATTTTTCTTCAAGATTTTCCTCAAATCAAAACTATTTTCACTTTTCTGATTATTAAATCAATGTAATATTGTTGTAATAAAAATACAATTGCTATAGGGATGTATAAATTAGAATAGAAAAGTACCTTGTAGTCCACCTCCAGAGAAACAACCATTGTTAATCAGTATTTGTGTCCCAGTATTCAGGTTGTTTGTTTCTACTAGTTAAACCCTCAATTTAGTATGTGAACTATGTGTGGATTATTTTTTTGTAACTCCCCCATTTTAAATAAATTCTTCAATTAATAGACCACATATCAGTTCAACCTTGTCAGACAAGAGGCGTATTCAGTTTTGTTTTATAATAAAAGCTAAAAACTATTTTAAATTTATTAATGGATATAGTGATCCCATGAAAATAATAGTTTATTAAAATAAGCTTTGAGCTTATTAATCTGTATCTATCCTATAATGATTTAACCTTAACTTAATAGTACCCAATATGGCATATAGAACCCTTTGTGTTCTGACGGCACTGATTTTTCCAGCCTGAGTTCTTATCACCTCCCTCTTTCCTGCCTCGCCTTGAAAGCACATACAGACTTTCCCATAAGCAACATTTTGCTTTATCCACTCTTCATGCTCTTTCGCACTCCTGCATACATTTCATCTCTTCTATTCAATCATTTGACCCCATCCTGAAATTCTTACTTGTACCTCCTATTAGAAATTTTCTCTATTTATACACAACCAACTTTGTGATGCATGTAATTTTATGCAACCTGTTTATGATACTTCTCTCATCATAAGTGGTTTATATGTATGTCTCCCCAACATTGTAATCCTGGTACATGTTAAGTGCTCAATAATTGTTTGATGAATGAATGAGTAGATGGATAGATCAGTGGACGGATGATGAGTGGGAGGCTGGAAAGATGAAATGGATGAAAAATAGATGCACATATGACCAGATGGATTGTTAGGCAGCTGTATGTAGGACAGAGTGGAACACCCTTTAAATTTTTACAGGCAACAAGATGGGGTAGAAATAAAATAATATGTGTAAGAACCCAAATTATAATACAGTGTAATAAGAGCTCTGAGAGAGATTATTACAGATCTGTATCAGGTGAGTTATTTATGTAATCTTAGAATTGTGGAATTCATCTTGTCTTCTAGTTCTGGACTCGTTTTATAGACACAGAAAATAAGAGCCAGAAATATGCAATCATTTGAGGCTTTTAAAGGTTTCAGCTCATCCTGATGTTTTTCCCATAGCCATGGAGAGAATGGGTAGGAACAAACTGGCATGTGTCATAGAGTTAAATCATAATTTATGCCTCAGGACATTAACTATTACTAAGATGAAGGTAGTATATTATTGCAGTATAATTCAGTTCTTCTCTAACTTTCTAGTTTTTATTAGAAAAATATTAATTTTTATGGAAGATGAATATATTTTTTCATTTAGAAATATAAAATCATTACCTACCATGTGCTAGGCTAGCTGATATAACTAGCTAAATATGATAGTTGACCACTTCTTTTTTTTCTCTTGGAGGCTATTTTCTTTTACCTGTTTTTTAATGCTTTTTATTTACACAAATATAATATTTTTATTCATTCCTTTGACTTGGTTATTTCCTGCCAAAATTATTTCTATAAGAAATGTTGTTAACTACTCAAAAAAATTCAAATTACATTTTTAAAGTAAATGTCCGGACATTGAAAGTCTGATTTAGAAGTTATTTCTGCACCAAAACATTTATTTTTATATATGTTTTTTTCTACCTGAAAATACAGCCAGTCTCTTTACAAGAGACTTTTGATTCTGAAATTGCAAAAAGATTCTGCTAGGAGAAATGAAACATAGAATATACCTAACATGCTCCAGTAAGTAAGCATTGACATTAAATTTTCTGTCACAGAAATAACTTTTATCTTCTATGGCCTTTTATCACCCTTATGAATTTTTCATTTCACAAAATTAATATAAATAAAGTAAATATTGCCCTTTGACAGTGCTTGCCAAGCCAATTAATAATATATTAAGAAAACCAAAACAACATAGTCTTTCTAAGTCTCAGACATAAAAGGGAAATGTCCTCAGTATTTTTTATGTCATCAACATTGTTAAAATACCATGATATATTTGAGCTTCACTTTCCTTTGACTGTGATAAATACTACCAGAATTCTCTCATTAAATACAACTTTTTAGAGCTCAAATATTCTCATCACAAAGAAATGATAAACTTTTGCAATGATGGATTGAATTGTATCCCCCCAACCAAGTTTAATGTATTAGAGACTTAATCCCCACTGTGACAGTGTTAAGAAAGTGAGAAATCCTGTTATGGTAATTCAAAGGTGGAGCTTTGAAAAGGTGATTAGATTGTGAGGACCACGCCCTAGAGAATGGATTGATCCATTGATGGTTTAATGGTGGTCATGGGCATGGTTCTGATGGCTGCAAAAAGACAACCTGTGAGAAGCTGTCTCTCTTTGCTCAAGCCAACCACCATGTGATACCCTGTGTTGCTGTGTAGAGTCACTACCAACAAGGGCCTCGCCAGATGTGTTCCCTGGACTTTTGACTACCATAAGCAATAAATATTGTTTCTTTACACATTACCCAGTTTCAGATATTTCTGTTATAAGCAACAGAAATGAACTAATACAATGGATATGCTAATTACCCTGATTTCATCATCATATATCGTATTCATGTATTGAATATAACTCTGTACCCCATAAATATGTACAATTGATACATGTCAATTAAAAACTAAATATAAATAATACATAAATAAATAAAGCTTTTAAAAAATGTCCACACTTACCTATTTTTGGTAACCAGTTTATTAATTTTTGTTTTATTTATTATAATGTGGAAACCAGCTGTATATTTTTAAGTTTATATGCAATTTATTTTTATATATTTACAAAAATTAAAGCTCATGTAGGGAAGCTAAATCATTTTATGGTTTTCTGTAATATACATTTTAATCTTAAATAGCCTAATACAGGGCTGGCCCGGTGGCGCACTGCTACAGTGCGCCGCTTGGGAGCGTGGCGGCGCTCCCGCCGAGGGTTCGGATCCCACATACAGACCGGCCGCTCACTGGCTGAGCGAGGTGTGGGCACAACACTGAGGGTTGCGATCCATTGCCGGTCACGAAAAAAGACAAAAAGGGGAAAAAAAAAATAGCCTAATACAAATATTTGGATTAAGATGGTATATGATTTTTTGATGCAGAATCAAAGAAATGAAAACTCTAACCACATAGGCTCTACACATGTGTGCAGAAAGACAGGTAGAAATCAAAATAAATAAGTTTATTACATAGTATTTTAAATGGTGATAAGTGGCATAAAGAAAAAAAGGGAAAGTAAGGAGGATAGGGATAGCATACTGTTGTTAGTTTTAAGCCACTCTGTCAGAGAAAGTCTCATGGACTGGCTGCTATTTGAACAAATATCTGAAGAAGAAAATAGAAATTAATCCATGAAGATATATAGGAAAAGAAATTTTAAGGCAGGTGTATCAAAAAGTGCATTCCCTATCTCTGTTTCGGGAATAGCAAAGGGCTGAGTGGGTGAGGAGGAGTGTCTTCATAAATGAACTTAGACAGATATTTAGGGATCAGGTCTTATAGAAGACCTTTTATTTAAATAAGATAGAAAGTCATTGAGGGTGTGCAGCAATGGAGGGGCATGATCTGACTATGGTTCAACAGGATTACTCTGACTGCTGGATTAATGAGGGGGGCAAGTGTGGAAGCAGGGAAAACAATGAGCAAAATATAACAATAACCTGAGTGCAAGAGATAAGAAAGACTCTAGAGGAGGCTGTGAGAATTACTTTCCAAATATATTTTAAATTAGAGCCAATAGAATTTGCTGATGGATCAAATATAAGGCAAAAGAGAATGAAAGTGGCTGAGGTGGGTTCCCAAGGGTTTTATTCTGAACATCTGGAAAGACAGAGTTGCCTGTAACCAAGATATGGAAGAGAACAAGAGAAATAGGGGAGAAAAGCAGCAGAAATTTGTTTTCAGACATGTTAAATTTGAGAGGCATATTAGACATCCATGGAGAGATTTTGAGTGGATAGTTGTGTTTATAAGTATAGGATCACAGGAAAATATCTGGAGATGTAAATTTGGGAGTCATCAAGACATGTACGTACAATGTAAGAAAAGCCGTGAGAATACACATAGAGAAGAAAGACATCCAAGAACTAGGTCATGGACAGCCACTCCAATGGAAGGAAACAGAGAAAAAGCACAATATCAAGAGTGACTTTGCAGCAGAGCAATTTTTTACACTAGCACAGTTGTAACTAGAGTCCAGTTACACTGGCTCAATTAAAAGTATAAAAAATATTCTGTTCCTTTACTTTGTTTCCACACACTATCACTTTTAAAAATTATGACAAGATACCTGTTCCAATCCACAGTACCTCAGAATGTGACTGTAGTTGGAGATATGGCCTTCAAAGTGGCAATTAATATAAAATGAGGTCATATAATTGGGCTCCAAATCCAATAGGACTGGTAAGAAGAGGACAGTAGGGCACAGACACACAGAAGGAAGACCATGTGAAGAGACCAGAGGAAAATGGCCATTTACAAGACAAGAAGAGAGGCCTCAGAAGAAGCCAGCCCTTCTGACACCTTGATCTGGGACTTCTAGCCTCCAGAAGTGTGAGAAGATGAATTTCTATTGTTCAAGCCATCCAGTCTGTGGTCCTTTGTTATGGCAGCCCTACCAAACTAATACAATACCCTAAAAATTAGTAGTGGCCTGAGATTTTCTAAATCCCTGAAGGGACTTGGCTCTGGTTCCAACTTTCTAGCATTAAATAATAGTATTTACAGATGTGGAGAATGAAATTAAGCCAGCTTCTTAAACGATTGTGTATTAGATATGATTGTTTCTTAAATATTTGTAATTTACATAAATAACAACAATTTTAAAAACAGTCTTTTCTTAGTATTTTAAGAGAATAATTGTTTGCATAGTACTATACCATGCCTAGTTTCCTCTATCATCTGTTTCCAGTCAGTAATGACTTTTCTACTACTATGGTTTATTTAGTCTCAAGGAGCTAGCTTCAGAAGTGTCTAATACTTAGGATTAAATCTAACAAAAGATCAGCAAGACCTCTGCAAACTAATTGCCAGACAATACTGAGAAAAAAATCTAAATAAATGGAATGATAAACCATGGTTAGAAACTCTAAATATTATAAATATATTAAATCCTACCTAAATTCATCAAAATAATTTCAATCAAAATCAGATTTTTGTGGAAATTGGATTCTAAGATTTATATATAAGATTCACTTGAAGAATAAAAATAAAACAGGATGTCTTCAACGGTAGTTTAAGACTTATAAAACCAGGTAAGATTGGTGGTGCTGCAAGGACAGAAAAATAGAACTATAGGACAAAACAGAGAGCCTAGAAAGATACACACACATAGGCAGTGTCACCTGATTTATAATCAAGATGCAACTGCAGTGCAAAAGAAGAAATCGCTCTAGGCCAATTTAATTTCATTAGGAAGGAATACGAATCATGATCCCTAACCCAAAGCATACACAATAGTCAATTGCAGCTGAATTGTGATCCTATATGTAAAAAGACAACAATAAAAAATAGAGAAGATAACATACTTCATGACCTTGTAGTAGGCCAAGATTTTTTAACAGGACAGACACAAAGAGCAAAAAGAAAAAAAAAATTGATAAATATGGACTTGATTACCTTTAAGAATTTTTAATAACCAAAAGATTCATTAAGATTACGAAAGTTATTAAGCCATAGTTAACGAGATAGTTGCAACATTGATGAACAACTTGTATCCAGAATATATCAAGAAACTTTACAGGTAAATAAGAAACAGACTAATTAAACACAAAATGAACAAAAGACTTGAACCAACATTTTACAAAAGAGAGTAGCCAATGGCCAATAAACATAAGAAAAGATGTATGACCTCATTAATGATCAGAAAAAAGCAAGTTAAAACCACAATGAGATAACACTGCACATTTAACAAAATAGCTCAAATTTAAAAAGCTGACAATACCAAGTGTTAGGATGATGAGCAACTGGAAATATTACACATTGCTGTGAGAGTGTAAAAAGATTCAAACATTTTGGAAGACTGTTTGGCAGTATCTACTAAGTTGCAAATTTAATACTCTTTCACTAAGCAGTTTCATTTCTAGCTATTTATTCAACAGATATACAAAAGGACTTCAAAAAATTTGTGGGAAAATGGAAATAAAAGATAAAAAATATGAGCTTTATTTCACAATGTAAGCTCCATCAAGTTCAAGACACTTTTGTAAGTGGTAACAGACATTTTGTCTATCTCTATAAAGAACTGAAAATCCTGGGAATTTAACCATGTCAATGTAGTTTTGTTTACGTTATTAACTGAAGAATAATGTGTGACCTTTAAAGATCTTTTTAAATGAGGAAACAAAAAGAAGTCAGGAGGAGCCAAATTACTACTGTAAGGTGGATGCCTAACGATTTCTCATAGGAACTCTCCCAAAATTGCCCTTGTTTGATGAGAGGAATGAGCAGAAGCATTGTCATGGTGGAGAAGGGCTCTCTGGTGAAACTTTCCCAGGCATTTTTTCTGCTAAAGCTTTGGGTAACTTTCTCAAAGCACTCTCATAATAAGCAGATGTTATCATTCTTTGGCCCTCGAGAAAGTCAACAAGAAAATACCTTGAGCATCCCAAAAAACTGTTGCCATGACCTTTTGCTCTTAACCAAATAATTTTTGCTTTGATTAGATGACTTCCACCTCATGGTAGGTATTTCTTGATTGTGCTTTGTCTTCAGGATCATACTGATAAAGACATGTTTTATTTCATGTTAAAGTTCTTTGAAGAAATGCTTCAGAATCTTGATCTCACTTGTTGAAAATTTCCTTTAAACTTCTATCCTTGTCTGCAGGTAATCTGGGTGCAACAGTTTTGGCACCCATCGAGCAGAAATTTTGCTCAACTTTAATTTTTCAGTCAAAATCGTGTAAGCTGAACCAATTGAGATGTCTATAATGTTGATTATTGTTTCTCCCGTGAAGCATCAGTCCTCTTCAATTATGACACACGCAAGATCAATTTTTTCCTCACAAATTGATGTGGATTGTCTGCCACTGTGGGCTTCATCTTCAACACTGTCTTGTCCCTTCTTAAAAAGAGTTACCTATTTGTAAACTACTGATTTCTTTGGGGCATTGCCCCCATGAACTTTGTGAAAAGCATCAATGGTTTCACCATTCTTCTACCAAAGCTTTACCATAAATTTGATGTTTGTACTTGCTTCATATTTAGCAGAAATCATGTTGCTCTGATAGGGGCTCCTTTCAAACTGATATTTTTATACTTAGTGCCTCGAACTACATCCATGTTTAGATATATTCCAACAAGTTAGTATGAGTTTATTTTGCTGCAAATTTTTTTTGAAATCCATGCAGAGTTTTTTCATAACACACATTTTCCAGGAACTTTTGAGGACCTCTTGTATGTACACCTGTATATTCTCCAAAAGACAAACAGAAGAAGGCTTCTAGGGAACTAAAACTGAAAACAACCAAATGTCCATCAATAGTAGAATGAGTAAATAAATTGTGAAATATTCAGCAATAAAAAGAACTAACTACTGTTGCATGCAACAATATGAATCTTGGCAGAATAGACGGTATCCAGTGTCACCCTCTCTCACGATCAACCAAGTTACAACTATTAAAAAGCAATGACTGCCAAGCTGGGGCTGCTAGAGCTCAAGGGAAGAGGAGAGATCTACGGAGTTCATGAAGGCAGAAGAAGCCACGATAAGAGAAAGAAAGGACCACTCCAACCTTTTTGAGCCTCAGCCAATTCAAGGCTGGCCTTAGTGAGCACACGGAATAAGAGCTGGCAAATCCTGCTACTGCATCCTTCACATGAAGTTACTTGGAGGCTTCAGGGGAGAAGAGGGCCTTGGTGGCCTCCAGGCCAGCAAGATCAGTAACAGCATTCCCATGGACCCACATAGGAGCATGGGAACACAGACAATTGAAAAAAGGAGCTACACAAAGGCCAGTGAGTCATCGCAGGGACTGGTGGCAGGGCCCGTCCCATGTTTGGAGTGTGGGGGATGGGGGAGACTGGCCCACTGGAGGAACACTGGGGCACAGCATGGACAGCTTTTCTACCCTCCAGTCAGCATAGGCCCACTCCGTGTACACTGGTCAGCAATATAGAACTGCAGGAGGTGAAGTTTGCTGAAAAGACTCAGGCCCAGACCAGAGTTTCCACACAACCAAAGTATACTTGACCTCACAAGGCCTGGGAGTGCTTACAAGGTCAACAATTAAAACCTGAGTGGCCAAAGAAAAGACTTTCCCAGAGAATCAGCAGCAAAGCAGCAATTTAGCTCAACCACAGGTGCTAGTTCCCATAAGAACCATAAGAAGTACCCCCATTTTAGAAGTAAGCAAAGGACAACAATTTAGTTCCAGTGCAGAGTTTAAGTGCTAGGAACAGCAAATAATTGAATACAGAACTGATAGAAAAAACAAAAAAACCCACAGATCAGAGGCAAAGTTTGATATTAACTAGTAAGGGTCAAACACCACCAAAGAAAACCTGTAAATCTTAGAAGGACCAGAAGCCCCGCAGAGTCCTAAGCTGGGGTGAGGGGAGGGCCTTGGGCCTTGTCCATGCCCTCCCCAAATCAGCATCCAGCCCAGCAATGACCACCCAGCCACTGCCAGAAGCCCCTGGGCTCCAAGGGTAGGGGTGCCGAGGGCCTCAGCCACACCTCCCTAAAGTCCACAACCAGCCCAGCCACAACCAAGCTACCGCCAGAAGCCCCCTGTCCCCACTGCTGGAATGAGGGAGGTACCGTGGGCCTGGACCACACACCCCTCTTCTTCCTCCTCCTTCCACCATATTTCCCTCCCCTTTCCCCTCTCCCCCTATCCTCAGCTTCTCCACAACAACATCTTAGAATGTAAAATAATAATAATAATAAATAAATAAATTTTTAAAATATATGAAACTCATAATTATAATGTTGAGTAGAAGAAGCCAACAGGATATGTACATACCACATGATTCCATTTATACAAAATTCAAATTCTGACAAGCTGATCTAGGTTGCTGGAAGGCAGCATAATGGTTGACTTTTGTAAGGGGTGGAATGATAACATTTGGGAGGAGAAATAAGGGATCCTTCCTGGGTGCTCACAGTGTCCTACAGCCTGATCCGAGAAGTGATTTATGATATGTTCCCTTTATAGCAATTTATAAAGCTGTACATTGATGATTTGTGCACTTTTCCATATAGTTTTATTGTTCAAAAAAACAAAGAGAAATAAATTGGCACCACTTGCATTAATTGTTGGCTTATGCTCATCTAACATTCTCTACTCAAAACCTGATTTTTTTTCTGACATCTCCACTGTCTCTTGATCTTTAAAACATACATACATATTTCTTTTCCCTCAAGGGTAAACAAGTTGAGATAACTGTTAGTGACAAAAATTTTGTATGGTCACACAAAGACATAAGTGCTATAATAATAAATTATAAAAAGTTTGAATACCTCCTATGACAGTATTGACTGTCATTGAAACAGATTTTTTTGAAATGAATTTTTTCTAAAGAATGTCAGTTATTATTGATTGTCTATATTTCATGTAAGTATGAAAGCAATGTAAATTCCACTCAAAAAAGACCCAAAAATATAACTTTTTCTATTTCAAAGGCTTTTTATTTAGCAAAAATGGAAACTTCTATTACTAGCATTCATTGAAATTGCTTACTTGTAGCTTCTTATGAAACTTATCTGCCTTTCCATATCTGTATTGATACCAAAAACTGTATGTGTTGTAAAAATCAACCACTTTCAGGGAACCAGAAATAATAGCAATTGAACAAGTTTTTATAGGAATGATATGCCAAAGTTGTTTTCTCGTATCTAATTTTTTTAAAAATCCTTTTCTGTTGTGTCTGCTGATAAATAATACTGCCTACCAAATTGAACTTTATAGTTTTAATTAGTAACAATAGTTAATGAAATTTTTAATCAAATCATTTTAATGCAACAGAAAAAAATCCATGAAATTAAAGTAGCTATGTTTTCATAATTAAAAAAATAAAAATAAGTTGTCTTGAAACAAAATTGATTTGGAAAACTTGCTAAGCCATAGCAAATTCATTAGATGTTTTAAAGGTAAAAACCACCATAGTAACCTTTTGTCTAGAAACATTCACACCATATCTATCATGAGAATGCACTATTCTGGTTTAAAAGGTATACAGGATAATTGTTATTCTCAAAAGTCTACAGTTTAAAGGAAAAAATAATGTAAATATTAACTAGATCGAAGGAAAAAGAATAAAATAAAATCATACTAATAGAATTAAATACAGGTTAATAATAATGTGATTTCTGAATAGGGAGTATTTTCTTAAAATGAAAGAAATGGGTTAGCAAAGAAATAGAATAATTTTTGATAAGGTTTTTAAGCCAAAATGCAGAGTTATCAATAGGCTGTATATTGGAGTACAAATTAGTGTAAATTTCTGGAAGCAATTTGAAAGTATGTGTTAAATTTAGTTTTTAAAATTTATGTTCATATTCTTTGAACTAATATTTCCATTTCAATTCACCTGTCCTAAGGAAATAATCATAATTGGGAAAAATACTTTTTCAAGTACTTCCAGAAGTGTTATGCCAACATATTTAGAACATAAATATATAATTGTCAAACTTTCTATTGAGAGATTTTTCATCAGAGATTTTTCCTAAGTTGTTATTTGAAATGTTACCTTCTGTTGCTATGAATCTGTCATATGAAATCGTGGTACAGTGATACTTTATGTAGAATAGCTCAACAAATACTATTTTAAGGAAACAAAAAGAATTAGATTGATGTCTCGAATTAAAATGCCAGTGAATCTTGTCTTGTGAAAAATAGCCATATTGTTAAGTTAATGTTTCAACATGTTTATGCAAATAAGTAAACTTAGCTGGTCAGGAAAGTCTTCTTAGTAGCTTATCCCCAGAGAAATCTGGTTTGTTTACTTATTTTTTTTTAATTTCCCAATTAGGAGAAATGTCATAGCAATATTTTAATCATGATGATATAATTAGTTTCCAAGAACTATCTAGTAACTTAAATGTATTTGGAGGCTATAATGTAGTTGCTGTGTTCTGAATAAAAATATATTTGAGAGAATATTTTAGAAATATTTAGAGTCATGTTGTTTCCTCTTCTTAAATCCTGCTCCCTATGCCCTGATTTCAGTGGGTTTTATCTGAACTGCACTTAGCAGATGACGGATCAGTATCTGTGGAATGAACGGATGAATAAACTTGTGTGGGTGTCTGTAAATCTTTAAGATTTAGTGCTCAACTTCTTCTCAAGCAAAGAGACTTGTTATTTCTCGGTTAAATTGCCTTTCACCTGCCAAAGAAAAATTAATCTTATAGAATTCTCATCTAGAAATGTTTTATTTTGTTCATTATGGAATAAAGCCTTTCTAAGAAATTAAATTAATTAAAGTGAAACTTTGTAATCAAAAGGTAAAAAAACATTGTTTTGCTTTAAAAGTTTTCATATAGATTCTTTTGCATTTTATTGGGGTAATAAATATTGTTAACATTTTCAAATATCCAATTCTCTGCTGCTTCTGGGTATCTCTTGGAGTTAGGGTCACATAACTAGTTCTGGCAAATGACATGTGAGTGGGGACATGTGTCACCAGCAGTAATTATACTGGTTCCCAACTCTCTAGCCCATTCTTCCCCTGTTGTGCAAAGGAGAAGGCATGTGGTATGGAGTGAATATGCAGAGATGAGCCCCCAGTTAACCTGTGTTGGACATGCACAGTGAGCAAGAAATAAGTTCTGTTGCTTTAAGCTATTGAGATTTTGGTGGTGTTTGTTGCCACCATATAACCTAGCCCATTTGCTTCAGGGTACCTCTGGTAAGTCTCTACCTAAGAAATCTTTCCTCAAAACCACACATACTTTTACTAAAAGGGAAAAAGAAAACCAACTAGATAAGTGCTTGTGATATGCTTCATTTCCTTCATAAGAAAGTAGAACAATTCATTGATATGTCTTTAAATGATTCAATGCATCAAATCCTTTCCCTTTCCCTTTAGAAGTCGATTAGTGGCAGACATGCTGTAGAAATTCAAGGGCACTGGAGATACAGAATCAGCCTCTAAGTTCAGAAAACAGAAATAAAAAATAAGATATCCTTAAACATGATAGAAGTTTAGTTTTCTTTAGTAGCTGAGCTTGACACCTCAGGCTAGTATGGCAGCTCCACAGTGTCTTCAGAAATCCAGGTTCCTATCTTTCTCTCTACCTTCCTTAGTTCAAAACTATTTTCAAGGTCACCCTGTTGGTCTAAGGTAGCTGATGTTGCTCCAGCCACTTCACTGGCATCCAGACCTGCAGTAGGAGAAAGAAGAAAATGACAGAAGAGTATACCGTCCAGCTTTCCTTAAGCAGACTTTGTTGTTCTTCCTAAAAGTTCCCCAGGATACATCCTGTTACATCACATTGGCCAGACCTTGTTCATATAAACTCAATGATCTGCAAATGTGCCTTGTAAATGCAGCCTTTTAGCTTGAATTAAGAGGGGATGTATATATTAGGTGGCAATTACAATCTGTGCCATACTCCCTGCCAAGGATTCTATCCTATGTTGGCTATAATAATTTTCTACATAAATATTCTTTTAACTCCTTAAAACGCTAACTATTCTCATCCTTAATATACATATTAACATTACTGTCTTAAAAGTTATGCATTTTTCTCTTTTCTTACTAAACTCAATTATCCTTTTTTATTCCAAAATTTCTTGGCATCTATTACAACTTGAAACCCATTCAAACTAAAATGATGCTGCTCCCTCCAGCTTCTCCTCTTTCCTTCTAATTATACCTTTCTTTAGGTTCTAATTTACTGTCTTACTGTCTCATATGGTACCCTCCAAGCTCAATATTTGGTCTTAGATGTAATTCTACATATTACATACACGACTGAGTTTTTCATTATCACTGAGAAAGTGAGTTTATCCTTCATATTTGAGATGACCTATTTATGGATGTCTATTTCTGGGGGTTGGGAGAGAATCATTAAAATTTAGAATAAACCAACATAACATATCAGAACATAATTCCATTTGTTGTGTTAACACCCTATATCAAAATCAAAGATGACAAAGCATCTAGTATTTAAGTATATGTTGATTGGATTTACAATCTTTCATGTGAGGAATAGATTATAATTTGTCATAAGTTGTGAGTTTTGTTGGAAATTTGGCACAAAGGCAAGATATCAACTAATTTTTTTGTTGTATGATTTGTGTGCAAGACAAGTTCCAGAAGGTCATGACTATTTTACCTTGAAATATATTACTTGCTCTTTGCTTTTCCTAAAAGCAGATACATTTATTTGATATTTTAAGACATGAACTTAAACAAACAGTAATACAATCATATTCATATATTCCTTTGACATTACCAAAGTGAAAGTATGTCATCGAATAAAGTTGGTGTTGATTAGTCTTTGATCTGGAGTTGAGCCTTGGAGTTTATGTAAAAGACCCTCTTAAAAGGTACTTCCTGCAGGTCATTCAATGCTGACCCTCAAGCTTAACAGGGACTTCAGATTAACCAGATACTTTAGATTAGACAGTAGGTCAAATTAGTAGATATATATATATATATTTAACTCCACCTGAAACAAAATCTTTTCTGCTTTCCACTTGTCAGCACAGCCTCATGTGGGTGGCTCTCCTATATGCTCCTATAACACCCCATTTTTCTCTTTATCAGAACATGCACAATATTCTAATTATTAGTTTATTTGCATGTCCCCTAGTCTGTGAGCCTGTTTTGATGAAACATTGTCCATTAATCTTTTTATTTTAGACTACGAAGCAATGCCTACTACATATCAAATTTCAAAGAGATTACCAAATGAAAAAAAAATTATTAAAATACATTGATCTCTTCTTTCTTAGTCTATCAGATTAAATATTGCTCTCACATGTCTTAGTTTATTTTATACTGTGTAAAAAACCTTTAAGTTAGAAAAAATTCATTGATGTGTCCTGGTAAGATACATTCTAACTATACTCACTTGGAGTTCATATTAGTAAATCTTATGAAATGGAAAATATCTTGTGTCACCCAGGAGGAGTGTTGCTACCTACACCTGTGCAACAATCAAGAAAGGCAGAGTGGTGGGCAAAGTATTTTCCTGGCACTATTGTCATCTCTTCTGAAGCTTACTCAGTAGAATATTTTTCCTCAGGATTTACTGAGACACATATGTTGGGCCATATTACGGTGCATTTTCGCCATAAGGGATTTTCCCATATCTAATGTCTGTTTCTTGGCGGGGGCAGGGCGGCAGCCATGTTGCGTGCG
>NW_007728937.1:56312-82447 GCF_000696425.1 Galeopterus variegatus
AAGACTGTGTTAGTCAAGTTCCCTAAGAACAAGAAAACTGCAAGTTAAGATTAGATTTATGTTGGGCCATGTTGCGGCGCAATCAAATCATAAGGCGCCTGCCTAAGTCCATCTTGCTGGCGTAAGGCCTCCGCCGCCATTTCATGAGCGCTTTAATGCACGTAGCTAGAAGTCCTTCTTTTCCGGGGCCCAGTGACTAAGCAGTTTTTGCCCGCCCTGTCATCACCCCTCTTCATAACTTGTGGCTTCCCCTGATTGGATAACCATCTCCTCCCGCCTCTCCTCTCTGTTTCCGCTTTCTTCCTCTATATAAACTCCAACACCTTTCTAATAAACAGAGTTCCGGCTTTGACCGCTCTCCAGGCTCGGTGTCTCTTTCTTTGCCCCCGGGGGCCGAAGCGCAGAGGGGGTCGGGCCTGCGACAATTACCATCCCGCTCAGCCCCACAAGGGACCCCCGGCTGGACCGGGGTCTCTTCCCGCTCGGTTTTGTCGGCCTCTGGCTCAGGGAGGCCCGACACACATAGGTTAGTTAAAATGGTCTAGAATTAAGTCTGAGAACTGGGAGAGATGACAGGCAGGGAAATAGTTATTGCTACAGTAGATCCTTCTGTCACGGCTTTTATCAGAGATAAAAGGAAAAAATGACAGGGCAGTGGTGAAAAGCCACAGTTCTGGGCCTTCTAGAGAACTCTTACCTAAAGTCAGAAATTCTGACCTGTCAAACCAAAAACTGGTACCGTGGGTATATGCTGCAACTCTAAGTGCAAATGATCAGTGAGTCTGCAAAGGATGTAGTTAGAGCAAATGCCTAAAATGATTGATGAAAAGACAATTATCTCCTGGAGCACAAGAGAAGACTGTGAAAGGAAGGGAAACACAAGACCCTTCATGTTGATTACAGGAAAATATTGATCTTGATGCTAAATTTGAAAATATTCATAGTTTATTGAAAAACTTAAAATACACTTAGCAGTCCATATTTTGAATGTTCCCAGTGAAAAGAAGTACATGTAAGATAGACTCAGGTAATGTATCATAGAAAAATCATGCCTTATATGATTCCTATGGTCACACACAAAAAATGGTACATTATACCATTTGGGAACTTCAGATGGATGGTATATTATATTTGGAAACCTCAAATACCACACTTAATAGAGCTACTTTCTCTCTGAATAATGAAAGAAAAAAATAAATATGAACTTCTGTATTCCAGATTTGTTCTGATTTTCCTTTCTAACCATTTGTGTCATTTCTACACATACCAATCAAGATTTTCAAATACCTGAATATTGCATTTATTCATTTATTTTGCAACAAATACTTACTGATGCCTATCTTGTGCAAAGAATAGTGCTAGATGATAGAGATTCATGCGTAAATAAGACAGATACTATCATTCTTCTCACAGGGAACAGTGCCTAGCACATAGGACCTCAATAAATAAATACGACCTCATGAATATATCAGTTAAATAATTTTAAATGTGATGACTCTACAGTGCATTAATTTTAAAGCTTTTTAAACAATTTTATGTCAGAAGTAATCATGAAATGTGTAAATCTTCATTAGTGCCTTAATAAATGAGTTTGTACATCACTTTCTGTGCCTTGTGTGTACAAATATCAATAGTTCAGATAATCTTCATTTACTTCTAAATGAAAAAAATATATGGTTTCTTCAGCCATATGGCAAAATTTGTGAATTGAATATGCTTTATTTGGATGGCTCTAACAATTCTAAGTAATAGTATAGGTAATGTTAATAGTTAAGGCATTTCCTGTTCAGATGATGTTGGTAACTGTAATGTGTGTAACAAGAATTGGGTCGAAAGTTCAGAATGTCTGACTTCAAAGCTCATGCTCTTAACTGTTACTTCACAAAAGTGGGACTCTAAAGGCAGAGACAGCAACATGAGGAGTATTAACAAGGACCCAAAACCTAAGGGTAAAAAGAGAAGGAGGGTGGGTAGCATAGTACCTGCTCCATACCCACGTCATTGTCTCTCACCAACAGGCTGCATCATTAGCAACTCTGCATTTTGACATTGACTGTTCCTCAGAGTCAATGTCACTCGACTCTCCTCTAACAGAAAAACTTGAGTGAAGGGCAGGCAACTTGTCTCTGTTTCCCTGTTTTCATCTAAGTACTTCCACCAGGATTAGGCTCCTGTGACTGACTTATCATTAAGGATTTCCCAGTAAATCAAATTGCTCCACTCAGTCAAAAGACTTACCCCCAAACTGAAAATTTACAACTTGAAAATTTCTAAATGGGTTAAAATTTTCTACCAAATATACTCCAATTAAAATTCACAATTAGAGAATAATCTAGAAACAAACCATTTTGTGTTTCATTAATTTTTTATTTTGTTAAAAAAAAATCCTGAAATGACAAATTATGAGAGTCACTAAACATATCTGTGCTGGAATTTGATTTAATGGGCTGAAAATAAAATGCTTTGAGCAAAGATACCTTATAGCCTAAATTTTCACATGTTTTTAGGGTTTTTCAATGTTTGCTGATGCCCCTATCGCATACTCTAAATAATGTATCAATACTTTGTAAGTTTTACACAGAGAATTTTCTAAAATAATATAGTTGCTCATTCAGTATGCTAATTAAGTTTATGATCTTGTATTACAACTTTTAATATGGAAAATCAAGCAAATAAAGGTGAATAATTTGTAAATGACACTATAGAATATACAGTATTTTGACTGAGAGATCATAACAATTTTCGTTCTTCCTGTCAGCAACCTGAGTCTCCATGGCTCCTTGAATTCCAACTTTGAAATTTCTCTTTAAAAAATCCATCATCTGAACATTGACCCTATTAAAGAATACAATAAGGATTTAATTTTTTAAGTAAATGAGTGAGTGAATTAGAAAAAATTAATAATTTTTCTTTTTTATGACATTCCAGTGAAATCTTGATCACAGACTGGAGGTAAAATCTGTGATATTTCTAACCAACGTTTCAGCAAAACTTCCAAAAGATAGTAAGTTATAAAATATTAAACAAAGAGCTAGAGTGAATTTTGGAGCACAAAAATACAACACTTAAAGTTGATTTCATACATGAAATCATGGAGCATAAACACCTGAAATAAGTTTTGCTTGGGAGTTCAGAGCAGCCAGAGCTCTTAATAACAAACGTTTTACTACACACTAAGACGTCTAAATACACAAGTGCTAAATACGCATCTAAATACACATATGACTAGGACACTCATTATATCTTAAAACAAGTCATAGTGTTAATTATGCGGATTTTATTTCTTCTTTCCATTAACCTGTGGTCTCCGTATTTTTTGTAATCAGTGTCTTTAATAACTAATAAAAAATACCTCCAAAATAATTTTAAGCATGATTGATTAATTTGCAAAGTAAAAAGAAAAAAGGACTTATGGAATCTTAATTTATTAATATTTGGGGAAATACTGGCATATGTTAGTATGCCAGTATTAACATATGCAAATATTGGCATTTGAATGAGAATCAAAGAAATGAAACTTGAAAATACTGAACATTAGCACCAACGGAATTCAAAAAATTATATTTGATTTTGCATAATCATAACAAATACTCTGTTCTAATGTTCTACTTAGAATTTTGAAATGTCTCAAGATTATTATTATAAACCAATTATTCACAGAAAAATGCAATAATAATTGATTGCATTTTTCTGTGGATACAGAAATGAGATAAAGCTAGAACTGCAATGCCCGTATTTTATTTATTTTTCTTAGTCCATTGATTTATTTTGTTCTTAATTTAAGTTCCAAGAAGAGTTTTGAAAAATACTAAAGAAATATAATCAGATTTTAAAAATTCAGTCTATCCATCCAAAGAGTATAATGTACTATAATAGGCAAAAGTAGTTGATTGTTCAAACCTACAGCCAACTGATCTTTGATGAAGGCAACAAAAATCTGTACCTGTGGAAAAAGGACTGCCTCTTTGGTAAATGGTGCTGGCTGGGAAAACTGGACGTCCACATGTAGAGGAATGAAACTAGACCTGTACCTCTCATCATATACAAAATCAACTCAAAATGGATTAAAGACTTAAATATAAGACCTGAAACTATAAAGCTCTTAAAAGAAAGAGCAGGGGAAACACTTTGGGAAGTAGAACTGGGCAAAGACTTTATGAATATGACCCCCAGAGCATAGGCAACAAAGGGAAAAATGGACAAAATTGGATTGTATAAAACTACAGGGCTTCTGTACACCAAGGGAAACAATTAACAGAGCAAAAAGATGACCTGCAGGCTGGGAGAAAATGTTTGCAAACTATGCATCTGACAAGGGACTAATATCTAGATTATACAAAGAGCTCAGACAACTTTATAGCAAAAAACCAAAAATTCAATTAAAAAATGGGCAAAGGAGCTGAATAGGCATTTCTCAAAGGAAAATATACAAATGGCCAACAGACACATGAAAAAATGCTCAACGTCACTCAGCATCAGGGAAATGCAAATCAAAACCACGTTAAAATACCATCTCACCCAAGTTAGATTGGCTATTATCAAAAAGACAGAGAACAACAAATGCTGGCGAGGATATGGTAAGGGGGAAACCCTCCTACACTATTGGTGGAACTGTGGATTGGTGAAGCCATTATGGGGAATGGTATGGAGGTTTCTTAAACAACTTCAGATAGAACTTCCATATCATCCAGCAATTCCACTACTGGGTATAGACCCAAAGGAATGGAAAGCATCATGTTAAAAGGATACCTGCACTCCCATGTTTATTATGGCTCTATTTACAGTAGCCAAGAGTTGAAACCAACATAAAAGTCCATTGACAGCTGGGTATGGAAAATGTGGTATATATACTAAATGGAATACTACTCTGCCATTAAAAAGAGAATGAAATATTCCCATTCACAGAAACATGGATGAACTTAAAGAAACTCATGTCAAGTGAAGTAAACCAGGCACAGAAAGAGAAATACAGTGTGTCCTCATTCATAAGTGGAAGCTAAAAAATAAACACACAAAACAAAGAAAGAAAGAAAGATACAATAATAACAATAATACATTGAACTTTCAAAAGAAGAACTGAGGTTACTAGAAGTGGGACAGGGGGAGGAGAGAAGGAAGGAATTGGTAAAAGGCTATGAATAGCGATGAGAGTGTATATTGTTGAATATAATTATTCTGATTTGAGCACCGCACATTGCACATAAGTATTGATATTCAACTCTGTACCCCACAGATATATACAATCAACTATGTTACAATAAAAAAGTAGTTGTTATTTATAAGAGTAAAACAAATACAAGTTTTTCTAACTTTTCTAAAATCAAATGCTTATTTATACTAAAAGAAATAAGTTGAACGTACCAATGTACCTGATATATATGGATGAAAGAATAGAGATAATTCATATATACATATATATAACTAAGTCTGGAGATGGAGTGAAAAGGAAAGAAACAATAGGTTCTGTTCCTGAATATTCTGAATTGTTGATTTTATAATTTAATGATTGTGTTGAAAATGGTGGTGCATATTTGAGTCTGAAACATGTTTAGCCTTTCTCTTCAAGTATTTCTTTTAATGAGTATCTTTGAAACCCTTCAAAAAAGAAATCTATATTTTAAAATCAGAAATTTATAGTGTAAGTATATATATATATATAAAACTATGTTTTTCCTTTAAAGAAATATTAACGCCATCATAACATTTTCTCCTTGTCATTCATTCAGAGGAATTTGAAATTTTCAGTACTGGAAGGACTATGCTAAACGGAAGTCTTTGCTTTCAAATTGTCTTTAAGTTAGATGTTAAAGTACAGGGGAAAAAGTGGTTTGGGTAGATAAGATAAAATGATTATATATGGAATGCTAGAATAGTTTTCTCTTTGAATTAAACAAATGAAAAATAAATTCATTCTCTCAGTCTTACTTTATAAGTCTAAGAGGAAATTATTGATGCTTTTCTTTTTGTTCAATGAACTTTAGAAAGATAGAAACATTTGTGTTAGCTACAACCACACGTAAGAAAGGTACAGAAAACATGAGAGAGACTCTGTAGTACAGTATTTAAAAGATTGAGTTTTGGAGTCCAAAAGGCTGACAATAGCCACTTCCTGGTTGTAGGCCTTTAGGTAAAATGAGATAGTAACACCATCTATTGCCCAGGATTTTGATAAAGATTAATTGAGATAGTATATGTAAAAACTAAAATGCTTGGCACAAAGTAACTGCTCAAAAAATATTAGCCATCTTTATACTTATTACCATAATTATTATGTTTATTGATAAGCATAGTTAACCATTGTACTTAACTAATGAAATGCTAATATCTCTTTCCTAATAAACCCAAATAAAACAATGTTGATTTATTACTTTAAATTTGGCTTACTAGTACAAAATTAAAGTTTGAGATTGTCAAGCTCAAATCTTATTATTCTTGGGCCGGCCCGGTGGCGCACTGCTACAGTGCGCCGCTTGGGAGCACGGCAGCGCTCCCGCCGAGGGTTCGGATCCCACATACAGACCGGCTGCTCACTGGCTGAGCGAGGTGTGGGAGCAACACTGAGGGTTGCGATCCGTTGCCGTTCATGAAAAAAGACAAAAAGGAAAAAAAAAATCTTATTATTCTTAAAAATTTATTAAACTACTTGTATGTGTGATTTTGTCAAAGAATTAAAAAAATTCTTATCTAGTATTACTAACTCTTCTAGATTCTTACCTCATTGAAAAAATGCATTGATAAAAAGATTATGAAACATGAAGGTTTATCCTATCATCTTAGAGGAATAAAGAAAAGTAAATACAGTTGACCTTCAATTTTAAACGTTCTAAATTTTAAGGCTGAACTTTAGTTTGACTATTTTCACTTCATTCATTTGGGCTGGCCTGTCCCCAATTTTCAGAGCAGCTTAGTTGATTATTGTGATACTTTCTGTGAACTAAATGAATTTGAAAGACTGAAAGGCAGCTACCCTTACTTAGAAAGGAAGCGATGACTAGGAGATGACCAAGACATTGTACTGTGTCTAAAAATTCATTTCTGGGCCGAACCCATGGCTCACTTGGGAGAGTGTGGCGCTGGTAGTATGGCGGTGCTGGGAGCGCTGAGGCCGCAGGTTTGGATCCTATATAGGGATGGCCAGTGCACTCACTGGCTGAGCGCGGTGCAGACGACACCAAGCCAAGGGTTCCGATCCCCTTACCGGTCACAAAAGAAATAATAATAAAATAAAATAAAAATAAAAATTCATTTCTTTCTCATGTTAAATTACTTCTTCATTAAATCCATGTGTGCATAAATCATAAGTTCCAAGTAAGATGAGGATTTAAGGAAAGTCAGATTTCAGTTACCCTGGAAGCTAATATCCTTTTTTATATACTGCTCTTTCAGTATCACTATTTTAAGACTATTCTGTGAAGACTTTAATTTTTAATACGATGTTTTCTTTTCAATAGCAGCACTGATAATCTTGTTATAGAACTTTGCTTTAAAAGTACTGAATAAACCACAATAACAATCCTCTCAATGATGTTAAACACTAAAACCTTACTCTGAGCATATATTTATTAAGTTCTATAAAGGAGAAAGTATATTTATTTTCAGATTAGTTAAATAAATTATTCTGTTTTAAAACAAACTGTGTATTACTTTATATTCCATCATTGTTTACCTTAGTTTTTCTTCAGAGACAAAAGAGTTTGTATGTACACAGACACACACACACACATACTTGCCCAGCAACAGAAGTTTATTGTATTGCCATGTACACCAAAGACCCTTTATGAAGCAGTTTATAGCACTTCCCTACAAATAATTCCATTCTAATTACTTAGGAAATATTAATTAGTTACTTGTCTCTTCTTCTGACAGCTCAGTCAGTTACTAACAGCAGCAGCTTGAAAGAATGAGTCTAGATCTCAAGAAAAGGTCATCTTAGGATATAAATCCATGCCGCTTCTGCCCAGTCTTTGGGGGAGGACAATGACTCTGGAAAATAGGCTCCGGTAAATGACTGTCAAATTCCTTCAAGTCTGATATACGTGTTGAGGGAAAGAAGTGACATTAGGAAAACTAACAATTGAATGGCATGTTATAAAGTTCAAACTTGATGATAATAAAATTGAACCGAACTTGTTATGAATCTCAACAATGTAAAAATAGAAATTCTGAGGACAAGGCAAAAGGAAATTTAAGGGATCAACAGGGATTTAAATATCATTTCACACATTAGAGAGTCAAAACTATTTTTTGTTTTTAATAAAAGCAAGAGAAAATTGATAGGATGTTACTGAAAACCACAAAGATAACCAACGAAAACATTTTAAATACTGATATAGATATGTAGGGAGGATGGGGCTTGGAAGGTGAAGTAAAGGAGTAAATAAGCTAAATAATCATCTATTATAGCGAAAAATCAACAGGTTATTTCTGACACAAACTACTGGGAGAAATCTGTTCAATTTCCAGTTCACATCCCTGTTCCTAACCCCATCCTACATCATACCTGGTGTTTATAGATCTTAAGCCTTTCTAGGTTCTCCAAGACAAACTGGGTCTACTTTATGCTAGATTCTGCTTAAAGAATATTCTGAGCTGTGGCTACCTTTGCTTTATTGTCTCAGTTACTATGCTTCCATATGTGTTTTTCTGTGTGTGCCTTACTACTTTATTGAGAAATAATTTGCATAAGATATATTATACTAGTTTAAAATGCAAAATTCTATGGGTTTTAATGGTTATATATATCCTGAAACCAACACCATAATCAAAATACACATTTAAATCACCTTCAAAAGATTCCTCAGGCCTCTTTTCAGTCCTTCCCTCCCTTTTTCCCTGGACCCAGGTAACCACTGACCTGCCTTCTGGAACCTATATTAGTTTCCATTTTGTGCAAATATTGTAACACAAAATGGACCCTATGTCTGGTTTCTTTAACTCAGCATAATGATTTTGAGATTCAGCCATGTTGCATGTATTAGAAGTCTGCTGCTTTATACTAATGACTGACATTCAACGATATGATGACATATCTTGTTTATCCATTTGCCTATTGGTGGACGTTTGGGTTGTTTCTAGTTGGAGGCTATTATGAATCAGATGATTGAACATTAATGTGCAAGGCTTTTCGTGGACATGTTTTAATTTCTCATGGGTAAAAACCTTAAAATGAAATTGTTAGGTCATATGACATGTGTATGTTTAATCTTTTTAAGAAAACATTTCAAATAGTTTTCCGAAGTAGTTGTATCATTTTTTTATACCCATTAATAGTGCATGAGAATTCCATTTGCTTCATATTCTCACCAACATCTGGCATTTTCTATCTTTTTAGTATTAGCTATTCTAATGAATACGAGCTGGCATTTTATTTTAATTTTAAATTATGTTTCCCTGATGATAATGATGTTAACCATATTCCCTGGGATTTGAGCTATTCAAATATCTTCTTTTGTGAAGTGTCTGTTTAAATTTTATGTCCCCTTTTTTTTTTTTTTTCCTTTTTGTCTTTTTTCATGACCGGTAACGGGATCACAACCCTCGGTGTCGCACCCGCACCGCGCTCAACCAGTGAGCGGACCGGTCTCTATATGGGATCCGAACCCTCGGCGGGAGCGCCACCATGCTCCCAAGCACCGCACTCTACCGAGTGCACCACCGGGCTGGCCCTTATGTCCACTTTTTAAAAATTAGTTGTTTGCCTTCTTATCATTGAGTAGTAAGAGATCTGTATGTAGCCTGGATACATATATTTTGTCATTTATGTCTTATGATTATTGTCTCCCATTCAGTGGTTTCACATTTTATTTATGAATGGTGTTTTTCAGGAATCAGAAGGTTAAAACTTTGATAAAGTTCAATTTATTTATTTTCTTCCACTAAGGTTTGTACTTTTTTTTAATCCCATCTAAGAAAGATTTCCTAAATCTAAAGTGGCTAAGACTTTTTTCTATGTTTTATTTAAGATGTTTTTATAGTTTTGACTTTTACTTTTATGTTTATGATCCATTTCAAGTTAATTTTTGTTTGTGTGTGAACAGTTGATATTTATTATTTTCCATATGGATAGCCAGATATTTTAAGCTGTTCCTTTCTCCTAATGGATTACCTTGGCACTGTCTTCAAAAATCAATTGGACATACAGTTGGCCCTCCATATCTCTGAGTTCAGCACCCATAGATTCAACCAACTGGGGATAGAAAATAATTAGGAAGAAAGATTGTGTCTGTACTAAACATACACAGACAGACTTTTTTTCTTGTCATTATACCCTAAACAATACGGTATAATTACTTACATATCATTTGCATTGTATTAGGTATTATAAGTAATCTGGAGATAATTGAAAGTATATGGGAGAATGTGCGTAGGTTATATGTAATTACTGCACCATTTTATAAGAGACTTGAGCATCCACAGATTTTGGTATCTGTGGTAGGTCCTGGAACCAATCCCTCATGGATACAAAGGGACAACCGTATATGTGTGGGTCTGTTTTTTGACTCTTTAAAGTATTCCTATGATTTATAAGTCTGTTCTTTCACCAACACCACGCTGTCTTTATTACAATAACTTTAGAGTAAGTATCGAAATCAGAAACTGTATATCCTTAAACTACATTCTTTTAAAAAATAGGTTTAACTTTTCATATAAATTTTAGAGTCAGCTTGCCAATTTTTTTTTTTTTTTTTTTTTTTTGTCTTTTGTCTTTTTCCGTGTCCGGCAACGGATCGCAACCCTCAGTGTTGCCCCCGTACCGGACCGGGGACCGGCAACGGGATCGCAACCCTCGGCGTCGCTCCCGCGCCTCGCTCAGCCAGTGAGCGGGAACCCATGTCTCTCCATTTACTTAGGTCTTCTTTACATTTCTCTCAACCTTGTTCTCATTTTCAAAGCAGATGGTTTGCACATCTTTTGTAAAATTATTTCTCAAGCACTCTATGTTTTTAATGCTTTATGACATGACTTTTTAAAATTACATTTACCAATTGTTTTCTGCTAGTATGTAAAACTACAATTGATTTTATTAACCTTGTATTCTGCAACTTGGCAAAATTCATTTCTAATAGTTGATTTTTAGATTCCTGTAGACTTTCTAAGTAAATAGATGTTATTTGCAAATAAAGACAGATTTACGTCTTCCTTCTGATCCTTATAATTTTTTTTATTTTTTATTTTTTATTTTTTTGCTTTTTTTATATGTCTATGACATACAGTGTTGTCTAGAAGCAGTGAAAGTGAGCATTTTTGCCTGTTCTTAGAAGAGTAGCATTGACTGGGAGTATGTTGTTAGGTATAGATTTTTTTATAGATAACTCTTACCACATGAAGGACTTCCTTTCTATTCCAACTTTTCTGAGTTTTTATCATAAATGAATGCTGAATTCTGTCAAGTGTTTTGTCTGATTTTATTGAAATGTAAATGTGATTTTTCTCCTTTATTCTGTTAATATGTTAAATTACATTGGTCTAATTTTTAACGTTAAAGGAATTTTGCTTTCCTGAAATGAATCCCACTTGGTCCTGTTGTGTTATCCTTTTTAAATGTGGCAGGATTCAGTTGCTAACATCTTGAGAAGGATTTTAACAACTAGGTTGATGGAGATATTGGGTGTTTTGTTTTCGTTTTTTATGTCTTCCTCTGGTTTTGGTATCAAGATAATGTTGAATTCATTAAATTAGTTGGAAATGTTCCTTTCCATCCTGTTTACTGAAAACGTGTATTATATTTATATTGTTTCTTTTTTATATTTTCAATGCTATGCTTAAAGAGTACCTCGTTTTATGCTGTGCTGTCTCTCTTTAGGGCATAAACTCTGGAGTACTTACTAGATTTTTTTATTTTTTATTTTATTTTATTTTTTTTTGGTGGCTGGTCAGTTCAGAGATCTGAAACCATGGCCTTGGCATTACAAGGCTGCACTCTAACCAGCTGAGAAACCAGCCAGCCATTATATTGTTTCTTTTTAGAATATTTGGTAGAATTTATCAATTAAACCGTAAGGAATTAGAGTTTTCTTTGTGGGAAGATATTTAATGACTAATTTAATTTCTTTCATTGATATAGGGCTCTTCAGGTTATCTTTTTTATTTTATTTTATTTTTTTTTTTTTGAGTGAACTTTGGTAATTTTTGCCTTTCAAAAACTGTGCATTTTTTCTAACATGTCTTATTTGTTGACAGTAGTGTTTCTGATATTCCCTTATTCTTTTAATACTGTATTGTCTGTATGAAAAATTCATCTTTCATTTATGGTATTGCTGATTTGGTTTTATCTTTTTTTTTTTTCTTTCTTGAATGATTTCATTAGAATTTTATCACTTTTGTTGATCTTTTCAAAGAACCATCTTTTGGCTTTGTTAATTTTCTTTTCTTTTCTTTTTTTTTTTGGCTGTTTTTCATGTCATTATATCTGTTCTTATCTTTATTATTTCCTTCCTTCTACTTACTTAGATTGATTTTGTTCTCCTGTTTTTAGTTTGTGAGGATGGAACCTTAGATCACTTATTTCTAATATAAGCAATAAGCTCTAAATTTTTCTCTAAGGACTGTTTAGTTGTCTTTAAAATTTTTGATATATAGCATTTTTATTATCATTCAATTCAAAATATTTTTAATTTCCCGGGCAATTCCTTATTTGATCCATGGATTATTTGGAAGTATGCTGTTCAATTTCCAATACTTAGGGTGTTACTAAACATCTTAATGTGTATTCTGCAGTTGATGGGTATTCTATAAATATAAATTAGACCAATGTGGAATATCATGTTGTTTAGATCCTCTATATTCTTACTTTGTGGTAGAGGGAGCTCTAATTGTTCTATTATTTGCTTAGAGAGAGTTTTCGTAAACTTCTTCTGTGTTTGAGGAACTGTCTGTTTCTCTCTCTAAGTCTGTATGCTCTTGAGCATACCAAATCCTCAAATAGGGTTGTTAACTCACTTAACAACCTGTAAAACCCTTGAGTAGTGCATGGCCCATAGGAAGCACTGCACAAACGTTAGCTACTTCTAAACGAACACTCTTCATTTACTCAATAAGCTAACACAGTCTCTATTTCGATCCTACACAGATATTAAAATTATATCTTAGAAGATTGGTAATGTTCTGCTAACAACCAAATCCAGTATCTCTTTACCCACACCATATTCTAGTACATTTCTGCTGCACTTGACACTGCTAATCAACATGCCTTTCTTTAAAATGTTTTCTCTTCCCTTGGTTTCTGTGATGTATTTTCTTTGTTATTTTGCTATCTCTCTCCCCAGTCCCTTTGTGCTCACTGCTTCACAATTGGAGGTGTTCCCACAGGATCCAGCGTTAAAACTCCTCTTACTTTGCACTTCCTCTCATGGTGATTTTATTCACTGCCACTTTCACAACCACCACCTCCAGGCATTTAATACATTTTCTCCATCTCTGAACTTTCTCCTGAATTTCAGATCCATATTGTCAGCAGCCTGATGAATATTTCCTCAAGGTAAAAATCCAAGACCCCAAATTAAGTTATGTCTAAGTACAAACTCATTACACTACATTTCATTACATTACAAACTTATTTAACAACCCACCCTGAAACTCTTAATTGATTTGAATTATGTGTCTATGTTGTTTGACATGTCCAACTTCTCAGTCACTCGAGCTGAACATTAACATTTTGAGGAAGGCGATAACATATAGTGGTTAGTACTACAGGCCATAGAACCAGACTCTTTGAGTTCGAAACCTGCTCTTTGAGACTCAGTTTCTCTACCTGTATGGTGTGAACAGTAATATTGCCTAAATTCTAGCAGTGTGACTATAATAAAATTAGTACAACATAAATTTTTGTCTGCCTTATTGTATCTAAATTCTACCTGCTTCCTACATCTATTCAGTGCCACAGCCCAGCAATTTGAGCTCTTTGTGTTTTCAACCCATTGTAATTGTCACTTTTACTTTTTATAGAAAAAAAGTTTTTTTACTGTTACTTCAGTATTTGCTTTTAAAGTAAAGGTTATACTGTATTGTTTCTAGAATAAATCTAATAGTCTTCTTTTTCTTCAACTTTGCAAATCAGGAAAAAAATTAACATCCAAAATTAAAGAATAGTTTAAAAAAATATTGTAGTTACATTGAGAAAGTGGTCGTTGGCCTAAGTTCACTTACTGAGACTTCAGACAGTGTTAGTATGAGAGAGACAAATACGAGATGTAAAAAGTATATTGGTAAAAGGATTTAAGACATTGATTTGGGGATATTTCATGCTGTCTTTATAATGTGATTTTCTTAGTGCAATAATTAAATTTACACTGGGATGTGATGTGAGACCACCATGCTTGTTGTGAGGGTTATGAGTTTTACAGATTAAATAGGAATGACTCAGTAATCTAATTAATGAAATAAGTACATATTTTACACCACAGGACCCCAAATGAATACAAATATCATTTAAATAGGAAAAGATACCAAGTTTTAACTTGCTGGTGTTTTATCTGAAATAATTGTTTGACTCCACAGCTATCAAAAAAAATTGGGCTTCTTAAATAAAAAGTAACATTAACATATTCCTTCACTTCTTTATGGAAATACTTCTGTGCTCCATCTTGATCCCTAAAAACAATGGTTCTCAGTGGCTACACTTTAGAATCACCTGGGTAGTATTTTAAAACCCCAATGCCCATGCCATACCCCAGGTCAATTAAATAAGAATTTCTGGGGCTGAAAAGCGAGCATCCATTTTTTTAAAGATCCCTAGATGATTCCAATGGCAGCCAGCAAATTGAGAACAGCTGCTTTTTCACTGCTTGATGAACCTGTATTTACCCCTGTGGGTGGTTACTTATTTGCAATTTGGAAAAAGTCCTAGATGAATCATGAAAAGAAGTGGTCATGGTAAGTATCAGAAAATAGTAGCTGTCCAGGTGGTTAAAAAAGAGAGGAGTTATCCCTGCTTTAGAATGGTAATTCTCAAAACTAAAGTAGTTTGGGTAGTTTTAAGAATAGCAGAAACCAAAGGAAACTGACTTTTAGTGGATTCTTGTCAGTAGGGAAAGAAATGGGTTTGTATCCTACAGAACCTGTATTGAATCCCACTTGTGCCGAAATGTGTTGGGGTTGTAAAATAAAATACAGGACACCAAACTCAATTTGAATTTCAGATAATCAACTAATATTTTTGTCAGTATAAGCATGTCCCAGGCAATATTATAGACATACTAAAAAATTATTCATTGCTTATCTGAAATTCAAATTTAACTGGGCATTCTCTATCTTTTTATTTGATAAATCTGGCAACCTCAATATGCTATCCAAACTGCATCAAAAATGACATACACTAAATATAAGCAGTGAAAGTAGATAATTTTTTAGTTTTCAATATTGACATACGACAGTGAAAAAGAGCAGAAGGGAAAGAAAGGCAATCAAGATTTTTTTTTAAACAATGATAGAAATTAGGACTTGTCTGAGAATGTGGAATAGCTGATCTGCAACTACTTAGGACAGTAATATGCAAAGGAAAACATGTAACACTAATAAGCAAATCTTAATTAAATTTATCATGAATTGCTTAGGGAAATGGAGATTGATAGTGTGAGAAATAGCTACAAAGGCTATTTTAAACTACAATTTATTTTTAAGTCATAAGCCCATAAACAGCTTGTATGAATAAATGTAAAATTCCTTTAGCACAAAATTAAAGATAAACCAAGAGAGAAATTCATGTACAAAAAGAAAACATGAACTTTATACTTAAGTCAACATTTAAGATCTATTCTCAGAAAGCTGTTTATAAAAATAAAAAAGGAAGTTAAATGTATATCTGTGTTATGAACTTATTCATCAAAAACATAATAAAAATTTTTCCTCTTATGTTTACATTAGCAGGATACAAGTAATCAGAAATGCTTTTGAAAACTAAATTATATAAATTTATTTTTTAATTATACAAAACACGTTGATTAGCATTTTATTTGAATACTTGTACTCCTTAGTTTTCTAGGTACAGAATTTCTGAAATATCTAACTAGTGGGAAAAAAAAAAAAAACAGAAACACAGAATACAACTTACAATTTGATTTATCCTTGCTTGAAAAGATCATTTTAAAATAATTAAAGCTAAATTGTTTACAAATAACTCGAGTAAATGCAGACCCCCCCCCCCCCGCCCCAATGTTCTCTCTTTGGTTCTACAATTTAACTTAGTGATCCTAATATACAATAAATATTTTAATAAAACTAAAAAAAGCTTTGCTTTTTTACTTTCTTGATAAATTCCTAATAGATCATATAATTATGTGTAAGTTAATCCTCTTCAGTTATTTCCTGATGGTTAAAAATACTGATTTTAGTCAACTAAAGTTTTTTTTAAATATTAATTTTATATTCTGATATTTTACTAAATTTTTCGATAAATAGAAAACTCATAGTCTTAGGCAAGTGTGAGTGATATGTTTAACCTTTCTCACCAAATAAATCTACCAAAGGTGAATTATTAAACTTCTTATTCAGTGAAGCATCCTTGTTTCTCTGATTTGTTTTTCATAGTTGATCATTTAATGAATAAGCCAAATTTATCCAAAACATTTAGAATATGTATAGAGAACTAACATATAGTGACTCCTCAATAAAGATTGCTTTTGGACAGTAATCAGAAACAGCTATATTATTTCTGAAAATGTATTGCATTTTGGAAAAAACATTTCCTACCACGACTATCTCTAGAAAAACTTCTTATAACATATTAGAATATGAGGCAGAAAGGAGATGCTGAGTTGTCCTGATGTGCCTAATTTCCTAAATGTGAAGAATTTAAGAAACCCAGAGTTACCTTTACTAAATCTTATTTGTCCCTAAAGTGGAGCCCAAGAAGAGAAGAAAACTATGAGCTATTTGCTGTGTATTGTACTCCACAGTAACACTAATTATCTCCTCTTTCCTGCAAGGTTGCAACAATCAGATTCTTTGCCTTTTGACATTTCTGTCGGCCTCATAGAGTTCCCTACGACACTGAGTTCTGTGTAGGAAATCCACGATTTTGCAGTTCAGAACCAAGAAGTTCTGGGTTTATGACCCTTCACCCTTCGTGGAGTTGAAAGGATTTGAGAGAATGCTTCTATGCCTGTGCCTTAAATTCAGAGATCTTAACTTTCTCAGAATCCATGGTACAGCTTATCCAAACCTATCTAGCTGTGTGCTTTGTCTTTTCGACTAAGATGCATACCCTTTGGAAACAGAATCTATGCCTGATTTTATTTTTTATAAATCCAGAGCCCTGGGCTTCATACTTGGTAGGAATTCATTGAATATTCAGAGGTTAATATTAAGGAATTAAATGCATTTTTTTCTATTTAGCTCCAAGAAATTTCTCCAATCCAGGCTAGTTTTCTCTGCTTTCCTTGCCTTCCTTGCAGCAGGAACCAGAAACCCAAACTGATTTCTTTTCCCCTAATACCCACATACGCCCCTAGAGGTTCTTTTTCTCTAATATTGGTTGCATGGTGGGACATAACAATCACAATTCTCTACTTACTTCTACTTAACGATTTGGATTAACTCTCCTCAAAGAAGTAAAACAGAGGGGAAAAAGGCAAGCAAAAAGGCTAGCATCTTAAAAAGCAATTTAATTAGAGTAATTTCCTCTGGGACTGCCTTGGTATAGTCCTACAAATACAAAGTGACCTTGAGAGGAAGAATTAACCACATTTCAAAGACACTGGGGAACAGTGGTAACCATTACCCAAAATATCATGGCCATCAGGTATCCATCTGATCTGGTTTTCTCCCTACCTTGGAAGAATGCCATGGTACTCAAACTCTCTCAGGGGTCTTCTAATGGCAAGTATGTAAAATGCTTTAAAATTGCCCATAAATATTTGGGTATAAAAATACAAGATAGCCTATACTCTTAATCTGAATCCTCTCATCTTCAACTGGTTATATATTATGCCAGAGTAAGTCACTCCAAAGGCTCTGATGTAATTTATTTACCCTGGCGATAAACATACCAATAAAAATTATAAACATGGAGTAATCAATAATAGAATTCTTTAATACCATTTGATAGTTAGATTTCATTGACATAGTTTGGCATAATCGCCCCTTCTCTGAAATTCCTTTTGCTGCCTGCCTCCTCCTCATGGTGTATTCTTAACTCCACTCTCCTGGTGACATCTGACATCACCGTCCTCTGAAACCAATCCAAACTCTCTCCTCAGAGTTTACCAATTGGGCAGGGAGATATTGAGTTAATTAAGTGAAGCCAAGTAGTTGAACAGAAAGCTTAAACATAACACTGGGACCCAGACTTCACATTGGTTGACATATAAGTTAAAGGAGCAAAGAAAAGTGTAGATGAGAGAGACCACTGGGATCTGGAAAGTTAGTGAGATGATCTTCCTTTCCAGTTCCCTTTCCAGAACTCTGAATGGCCCAGCAATACTTCATTTCCTGCTCCTGTGTGATATAAAGTCACATGGTAATGACCTCCTTTTCTTAAGCTGACTTGATTAGATTTCTTTCTTTATAAGCAGTCATGCCCTTCGTAAATCCAGATTAGTTCAGTCAATGACATGAACTTGCAGAAAGTCTGAATTAGAGACATGTATTTCTATATAAAAAGATGTTTCAAAATCTGTTTTGTAAGACATTTCCTCTCATTTTTTGCACTATTCACTAACTTTATTATATACATTACAAAATAAACTTCAGTCAAAGGAGATAAGGAGTGTCAAATTATGAAATAGAAAAATGGAAACTGTAAGATTGAACTGGACCATATAAAACCAAGACAAAATTTAGGAAAGGATATGCCATTTCATTTTGGACCTTCCATATAAAAAGGCATTTTGATAATATGCTGGCATCTTAAAAATAAAGTCAATAGACATATTCCAAGGACACTAGATAATAACGATGTCCTTAGGAGAATAACTGGCAACATACCCTATGAGTAATAATTTTTGCAAGGCATTCTGAGGATACTGAACAAGCAAAGAATTAACACCAATGCCAAGGATTATATCCTCAGAACACTATTTTTGGATGGCTTATGCAGTGTAAAATTTAGCCTGGAGATATTAAGGAAAGGAATAGTCATGTGCCCATGAATTGTTCTTCACTTCAATGTCAAAAGGTTACTGACTAAGGCTATCTCCACTTGGGTTAGGGCAACATCAACTGAAACTGCTTATACTCCACCATCTTCCCTTAGCTCCCCTGCATCTCAGATGACCTATAGAATTCTCTACTAAAATGTCATTTAGGAACTTCATAATATGTCCTCTCCCCAGACCTAGTAGGACATACTAGGACATAAGAGGGTGTGTTAGTTCGTTCGGGCTGCTATAACAAAATACCATAAACTAAGTGGCTTATTATTAATTAGTGACCTACATTTCAAAAAACAGAATTTTATTTCTCACAGTTTGGAAGGCTAGGAAGTTCAAGATCAGAGTACCAGCAGATTCGGTGTCTGGTGAGGGCCCACTTCCCCATGGACAGTCATCTTCTCACTGTAACCTCACATGGTGAAAGGAGCAAGGGGGTCTTTCCTGGACCTCTTTTATAAAGGTACTAATTTCGTACATGCATTATAAATCACCTCCCAAAAGCCCTGCCTCCTAATACCATCACCTTGGGGGTTTGAATTTCAACATATGAGCTTTGGGAGGACATAAATATTCAGAGCATAGCAGAGAGGTATCAGAACTGTTGCATAATTAATTGCTGAATCAATCTTTCCCACATTTTTTGTGAACTTTTTCCATGCAAGGGAGAAAACCGATTGCTAAATATGGTGTTTCATTTATATTGCATATTAAACTTCATCTTTGATAGAATAATAATGGTCTGTCACATGGACACCTTTTGTATTATAATTTCTTTTCATTGTTTTATGACAGTTGACATCTGACCAAAAATGGTAAATGAGCTAAATTTTAAGTTGATGACTTGATGTAAATGGTAAAAAAACAACTTCATCAGTAATCTAAGAATTAAAATAAATACTTGTCAACTAATTAGATTATTTACATACTTTTTGAAACCTATAAAAGATAACTCTGCTTTGACAGGGCTTAGAAAATTTCTGAAGTACCTTATGTCATGTACTCTTAATTATTCTGCTGCTGAACCCACAAACAAGGTTTGCTTGCAGAATTACTTACATGATTCATTGACTATGAAAACTCCTAATACAGTACAATGAAGATAATAACCTAAGTCTACCCTAATGGTAAATGAAATTTAAATAGAAATGGGTTAAATGACATTTCCTTAACTCCTTTGCTTATAGTACTCATGTTTATGGTTTTAAAACCCCTTTTGGGCAAAAACATCAATACTTCAATAATAAAGTATGCTGGGAACAAGCATCTAAGAGATAAATAGAAATTTTAAATACAAGTAGCCTCCTGAGTGTTATTATAGACATTCCATCAGAGTACAATACCACCACATGACACAAGTAGATTTTGTTTTAGAAAGGCTATTATACTTTAGGTGTGTAGGAATATAGATATATACAAAATAAACAATGACAGAAGTGAACAGAGTCTGAAAAACAAGTCTGAGTGGATTCCCATATCAACACAGATCCCTCAGACAATAGAGATACCAGAAATGAGAGAAGAGACTACTCTTCTCCACTATCAACCACCTCCGTCCCTCTGCTCCTAGCTCTTTCCATCCTTCATTCAGCTCTCCATTAGAAGTTAGAAAGCACAAAGAAATGACAGATGTTTAGGTGATAGATAAGCTAACTATTCTGATTGGATCATCATACAATATATGCATGTATTAAAACAACACACTGTACCCCATAAACATGTACAACAAAAAAAAATTAGTTAAAAAGAAAGCAGTGTCTGCATTCCGAAATCCTGCATCATACTCTCTGAGCCCCCAAACCCCCACTGCCACTGGATAAATTCTCTGCTTCCATAGAACCCAACCATACACTTTGCTCTTATGTAACACTTAGCATACCACATTGGAGTTTGGATCTAAGCTGAAAGAAAGGAGCTTCCAGAAGAATGCTCAAAGAGCATGATTTGTAACCCCTGTAGACTGAAGAACAGGAAGCGCTGGGGTACACACACCCGGCAAGGCCTAAGGCTGAGAAACTACTGCCGTCCTGCTGCTTCATTACCCAGCAGAGGTGGCTGCTTTGAGAATGGCTCTTTGTTCAGATGGTAGAAAAATATTTATTTGCCAAATGTTTATTGAGCTCCTTCTATATGTCAGGCACTATTCTGGGAACTTGTAATATATCAGTGAATAAAACAAACAACTCAAGTCAATTACATCCTGGTGGGTAAAGATAGACAAAACAGTCATAATAAATAAGTATATAGTACAGGAGATTATAAGTGCTAAGGGAAAAAGAAAAATGATAGCTGGATTAGGAAGATGGAGGAAGTGGTACCTTGAGGAAGATGAAAAGTAAATGTAGGTTGCAACCTACATTTAAGTAAGTAGAGTGGTGGGAATCTGAGCAAAGATTTGAAGGACGTCACGGAGTGAATTAACCAAGTGGTTATCCTGGGTAAGATATTAGGAAACAGCTAGAACAATAGGTCCACCTTGAGCATGCATCCGAATCCCCTGTGAGGGCTCTTAAAACAGACTGCTGGGCTCCACTCCCAAAGTTATTGATTCGTTGGCAGGTGTGGGAACAAGAATTTGCATTTCTAAAAGTGCCCAGGTGATGCTGATGCCGCTGGTTCAGGAACTACCCTGAGAATCACCGAGCTAGGGGAAAAGCCCAAAGTGGGAGTGCGCCAGATGTATTCACATGTTTCTCTGAGTGAGGGCCAGTCAGGGAAGAGCTAGCTTAAGCTATTCTGAAAGAATTTTACTCAAGAGGGCTGCCTTCTGTGGGCTGAGCAGCAGAAAATCATGGACTAGGGAGAATTTTAGTGATCACCTGGAGAACGTTAGATGAGATAAGCATTCTGCCTTGAAATTCTCACTTTCTCTTAACCAAATTCACCCCTTCTTTTGAGACACTATCTCCTTCCCTTGTAATCTAAACTTATTTCCCAATTGGTGTATTTATTTACTATTTGACTTCAGCTACTTTTCTGCTAATGTCCTCAACTCTCTTGGTACCTTGTGCTTCCCACAGAGGAAGATGTATCAGCCAACAATGTTCCTTTTCCACTCTTATATGGTTACAGAGCATTTTCAAAGAAAAATCACACTGTAGTATAGGTTGATGCTTTTACAGCTTTAAACAATACACAGAATTCTTCTATCTGTCTTTGATCACCTCCCTTCCTATAGCTACTGTACTGAATGTTCTTACTCTTTGATCCTTCTCACCAGATGACAGCAGCTCCCATTTAAAGAGAAAACAGAGTTTATGACAAGTGAAAACCCCCAAGTTTCTGCCTACCCACCCCCCCAACACATACATACTCAAATATTCACTGGCTGTAAACTTATTTACTTTCCTCACGTCCTTTCTTCTGGTCTCAAATAAGACAATTCAAAATACTTAGGAGAGGGTCTAATACAAATTAAAGTATTCAATAGGTTTATTTGGTTGGTTAGTTTTAATTTTATTTCTTTATAAAATAGGTACAAGTGCATAATTGTTGTAAAATTTTAGAGTTTCTTTCCAAATTCTGTTTCCTTAGACATTCATTTCTATTCCCTAGAGACAATCACAGTTAACAGTTTCTTGTGTATCCTTATAGAGATAGTCTGTATACAAATAAACAAGTGTATTCATAAATAGTTCTTATTTTATATAAATAGTGGCATACTATACACACTTTTCTGCACTCTGATTTTGAACTTTAAAATACGTTTTGGAAATACTTTCATATCAGAACATTGAGTTGCTTTGTTTATTTTAAACATATTTGTGGGAGCTAAAAATAAATAAATAAACACACAAACAAATAGAGGGGGGGAAGAAGACACAACATTCACAACAATTCCTTGAACTTTTTAAGACAAATGAACAGATATGATGTGGGAGGGGGAGGGCAGAAAGGGAGGGAGGGGGGAATAGGAATGGGTAGAGGGTCATAAAAATCAACTATTCTTTGGTGTATTTTCTTTACCAATCTCTGGTGATTCTATAGATGCACAGGGTTTCAACTAGTAATCTATGAATTATAAGTTAAATTTCCAATCTGGATCTACCTTCCAGACAACTCCATATGGGCTGTCTCATAATATGTTGGTATCAATGTGTTTGAAACTACCTATTACTTTCACCATGATCCTGTCCTTTTTGTTCTCTCCTAACTCTCCTTTTTTTGTGTCCCCTGTCAGGGAAATGGCATCATTGTCCGCTAGTTGCCCATGCAGAAACATTACAGTCACCCTAGAGCTCAAGCTTCATCCCTCAAGCTTCATCTCCTCCAAAATCAGATTAGCTCTCAAATCTTGTCATACATTGAAAAGGGTTTAAACTTGTTTGCTGTCTTCACTACCTGTTTCATTCCTTGTCTAGAGTATCATTGTCTAAGTAAACTCCTTCTTCAAGTCTTACCTTAGATTTAAACTCCACTGTAAGGAATTTTTGGTCTTCCCAGGCAGAACTGCTACAACCTCTCATGAGTAATCATGGCTTCTGTTTTATACATTTACCAAGGCATATACCACAAATTACACTTCAGGATAGTACTGGCTTCATTCTCAGGCTTTAAGGGTTGGCAAAGGCATTTCAAGAGATCCAAACTTAAATACTCACAGCTGTCTGTCTGGTGGAAAATAAAAATAAAAATCACTTCCCGGAAACTCCAACAAAATTGCTAGGATTCACTTGTCTTTGGACACATGCCTGCTACCAAATTGATCATTGTTAGTTACAATTATTTCCAGGGAGTCAAAGGTTTTTATTATCTGTCAGGTTTTCAATGGGAAATAGATGGCACATTCAAATTAGATAATTCAGAAAGAATTTGTTTATGAAAGAACTATTTATAAAGATGTGTTGTGGATAGGGGAGCCATAATCAATAGTGCTAGGCATGCTGCCGGTGTACCATGGCCAGGTGTGAACCTAAATGTCAGATTCCCACATGACATGGACCCACAGAAAGGTGTCAATGACAGCAATATCACCAGTGCCACTTTGGCGTGCTGAACAGCTCTAGACAGCAGATAGCAATTGGCCATGCCTTGCTGCCACCCTTTCTGCTCAGCAGCCAACCAGAGAAACCAGCTTCTATGCAGAAACCAGACCCTATTACCTACCTCATTGGTACTAATGGTCAATCTTTGCAGAATTTATAATCTCAAGTAGAGAAGACCTCTAAACAGCAACCATATTGTTCATCATGCTGAATCCTCCTTCAGTGTCTGCCGAACTAACAGCAGTTATAGTCAAAATCTGTCTGGTCCTTAAAATTCTGCTGAGATTTTTCCATATTTAATTTAATATTTCCATTATCAATTCACAATAAGATAACAATATTTCAATAGTTGTCTTGGTTAGCTTGAACTAATGAGTTTATTTCAGAATGTATATTATTTACATTACTGCTTATTATAGTATTTAATATTTTATTTACCAACTGGTATAGAAGCATTTCAATATTTCCAACAACAATTATGGCTGTTAACATATCAACTATTATAATTTTTTAAAAAGGTTTGGATGCCTGTTAATTTGTTTAAAAATGACTGCCGGAATGGCCAGAATGCATTTATCTCATCATACTACAATGATTCGTATACCTAATAGCTCTTAGAAAAAATGTTTTATGTCATATTCATTTTTAAATTTATAGTGCTGGCTACTATGCAGGAACTAAATAAATGTTTGCTGATTATATGTCTCTTTTCCCCAACTACTAATAAACAATATACTCCTTGATGGCATGAGCTGCATCTTTTATGCATATGTATTAGATATAGAACTTAACACACACTACATTGATAAGACGGGCAGTGATTGACTGAGACATGCTTAGCCTAAATATTCAGTGGCTTGATTGACTGAGACATGTTCAGCCTAAATATACAGGGGCTTTATATATATATAAAGTATAAACAGGCCATGATTTTACATAAGAAGGCTATCTTTCTGGGGTTTTTTTATTTTATTTTTATTAATAGATATTTATCGATGGATGCTAAAAATGTAGGAAACAAATTAGGATACTCAACATTTGTGTGTTCTCTGATATTTCATAATTCTATTCAGATGACAGTCCGGATTTGATCTACGCTAAGTCACAACTAGGTAATATATAAACTATCATCATTTAACCATGTCATTTCTAAAATGTACGACACACACTATTTTCTTATAATTTTCTCTAAAACATATGGCTTTTATTAGTATCTGCTTCAAGAACACATTTTTATTAAAATATTTTTAATCTAGAGAAAATAATAGCTGCTATTATAGTAGTAATCAAAGTAAAAGAAGTATAGAAGTAATTGCAGTAACCAAATGAGAACTTGGTTTTTTAAGTTAAAAATGTTAGCTCAAAAATCCTGGAAAAGAGAAAAACTGTTTGGTAGCAATTTCAGTATTCTTAGGTGGAAAAAATTTTAAGTCAAAAGTACACACAAAGAGTTTTTTCTAGTCATTCGAATATAGACAGATTTGTCATAATTCTCTTGGGGCTTAATCTCAAGATGTTATAATGTGCACCATTCTCTGTCCTTCAATTTATATCTTGGGCATTTTATGGTAATTTACTGGGTTATTTAAAGACAAACAAGGTATTGTATTCTACATCATTAAGTAAAGCCAACTAAATAAAATAAAAAACAGAAAGATAGCCTTCTTATGTAAAATCATGACCTGTTTATCCTTTACAGTTATATAAAGCCCCTGTATATTTAGGCTGAACATGTCTCAGTCAATCACTGCCTGTCTTATCCAAGTTTAAAAGTTAAGTTTTTCTTCGTATTGTAGTTGATAGCCTTGGTTAACCAGCTGACTGGAAGACCAGTCTGCATTTGAGCAGAGCTCCAAATCATTGTTGTATAACATCTGCTGCACGTTCAGTGCTGAATGTTCTATAATATCATTAATTGAAGATGGCAGATCAACTGCCTAATTTCATCGGACAGCAATGAGAACTCACACTGTGTTACTAGACTCCTGCTTTGTATACCAGCCAGACCAAGCCATGGGTGCCCAGTAAATGTCAATATTAATCATTTGTTTTATTTATTATACTC
>NW_007728937.1:83877-85031 GCF_000696425.1 Galeopterus variegatus
AATTTTCATCTCTAGCTTGCTAACATATTACTTGTTTTCCATTTTAACTCAAATATTGGGAGAGTACAACATTCCACATCCATGGTGATTGTACAATATTTCTCCTACCACCCTCTTACTTGTGGTAGAATTAGAAAATCTGGAATTAGACAATGATGGTACCACAGATACTACAAAATGAGCACGTGGTAAAAAATATAAAAATAATACTTTTTACGCTGTTAGACCTATTTTATTACTCCTCCAATGCTTACCACAATCCTAAAGGCAGAGAATGCTATGCTATATATGACATATATAAATATTGACATTATTAGGTGCCAGGCACCTAAGGAGTTTATATTTAATCTTCAACAACACTTTATAAAGTTTGACTTTGTTATCTTCACTTCACAGGTAATGAAGCTGAGTCTTTTAAAGTTGGAATAACTTTCCTGAACTTACACTAGTAAGTGGGGGAGTCAGGCTTCATATGAAATTCTGCTGAATTTGTGGATTTTATGCACAATACTTGATAGTCTCTTAATAAATTGAAGTCCCAGTTTCAGGAATGAACACCGGTTCTTATTGCCTTCACAATCCCACTTCTGCCATATGCCCCCACCTCTCCTCCACCACCACCACGACACACATACACAAACTTAGCTACACCCTCGGCTTCTTCCCTCTTTAGGGTTCAGAAACAGTCAAGCAAAGGAAATAGTACAGCAATAGTATTGAGTCTGTACATGTGTATTTGCTGCCTCTTCCACAGCACGTGCTTCTATAGCTAGTTTCGCAGTGTTCATTGAATGTAGTGTGGTTTTCCCTAAGATTGTCATTGTTGCAATTTAATTATTTACCCAAGTACAGCAGGCTACCAAGCAGGTGTCTCTTGAAAACAGTAACCAGAACCATTTGAGCAATGAAATGTGCATAAATGTAAATTACATTTAAAATCAGAATTACTCTCTTCTTTCTAAATATTTTGAAGATTTGGTTAAAGCTGCTCAATTAATCAATAGACTGCATCACTAATGTCAGTAGCTACTGTTAGTGGATGTCGTTAACTACCAGGGAATGGACAATCTTCTCAAAGGAGCACTCCAATATGAGTGCAGATTTCTCATGAGAACAAGTCATTTTTTTTTTTTTTTTTTTATCAGTAAGGGGAT